>NC_041384.1:150724899-150781962 GCF_002162155.2 Triticum dicoccoides | reverse complement strand
CAACATGCATGTGTGCAAAGGGCGATGGGCCCAGACCCTAGCACCATAGGATTTAGACCGGCGTGCTGACCTCTCTGTTGTGCCTAGGTAGGGCTGCGACGTGCTGATATAATTGCTAATCCTCAACAACCTATTGTTCTTGATTTTCTTGCTTGCTTGCATTATGGTCAATACCATAAGGCTAGTAATTTTATGGTCATCCTTTGTCATTATCATTTTGAGTCTGTTGATGCAATATGTTGCGAATGCTCGCAATCCTCAGTCAGATCCTAGAATCCATCCTTCCGGCTCAGACGTCATTTTAACATATGCTGAATCTCGACCAATCAAATCGCCATGGATTGTACCCCTAAGGCTATTCTACCTATCCATCCCTAATCAGAGCATTGATTCTGATCCCTTGTCTTGGAATTCATAATTCCTTTGCAATTGAGCTTTGAGTTAGTCAGCTGTTTCTATAATCTGATCTCCTTGCATTCGTTCTCCCTCTGGTTGAATATTGATGCTCACATCAGATCCCTTGCGGACCACCAGACCCCTTTTTCGGATTTTTATCCAACAACATCCTTCATATTCAATAAGCTCGTGAGCCTTTCCTCGGATACGTAATGCTTTTGGTTAATTGTATCCTCTGCTTTCACAAGCATGCTCTACTACCGAGCTTGTGTTATTATTCTTGAAATTTATGATATATGTTCCTAAGATGCCCCGATGGGATGAACCTATGCCTTCCCTAATCTGTGTGAACTCGAAAGTTATGCGGATTATACTCTACTGGCTTTTCGTCAGATAAATTTTTCAATACTACAACTTCATCAAGAGCGAGAAGTAAATTGAAAGGTTATGCATTGTAGAAGTGGGAGTCGACCCTGAACCTTTGTGTTCATGCCCACGGACACGGTGTGGAACTTATCATGGAAGCTTCTTGCAAGGATATTTAATCATTTGAATAATTCTTCCAGTATCGTAAATTGGATCCCTTGCAGTTATGGTCTCGACCATATTTCCTCCTTGATCTCATTCACTGGGTAAGTTAAAATTACTTATCCTCTGCAAATCATTCCCCCGTCCAACCTCTACTCCGATTTACCTTCTGGCATTACACCTAGTACTTGTTACTGGGAAGCTTTATACCCCATCACATCATCACTAGCCTGATCGGCTATATTTTTATCATGACAACTTTTTAACTGTGCTACCTGGTCGTTATGCCCGGAGCAACTTCCGGCGATGAGCTAAGCTTACGTCGATCTTCCTCATCTTAACATTTCATGTCGAACAACAAGCTTGACTTTGAGCTTGTGTCGAATCTGTGGTACTCATAGCCTTTCACTTCATCCTCCCTTTTCTGCTCGAGGGCATCTTCTTAGAATCTCTCGACAAACTTTGTCTTGATAACCGTCACACTTGGCTTCTTCAGAGATGTCAATTGAATTCATGGCTAGAAATAACATCCTTGCCTCTCGATAATTTGTGTCAGCATCAACAACATTCTTGTCTTCCCGCCAACACAAACTTGATCATATTAATTTTAGAAATACATCCTTTTGGCATGTCGATGGATTGTGGCTCAGCCTGTCGGCCACACCCTCATCTCTTCCCTGCTAAAATTGTATGACTTATTTCCTAAGTTGTTTCCGATGGATCCTTGGTGTATCCAAAGTCCGGCCTTGCTTGAAGACCATGTCAATGCTATCTCGAAGCTTGTCTGTGGTACTCCGATTTTCAACGAGCCCAATGCTAAATGTTTCCTGCTCAATTACCCAAACACCACTTTATGGGCAACGTCATGAAATTCCTCTCCCCTTACCTAAGTGGTTTTCTACCTTCTATCCGGTATTGGATATCATACTCTTCTTGTTCTTGGGAAGGATATACCCCTGAAATATGTGTTTAAGCACATTTTCCTTCCCATTGTTCTGTTTAATCTGATAATCACATTTTCCTTTCCATTGTTCTGTTTAACCTTCTTGAGGTTTATATGATCTAAGAAGTAATACGTCACTGCTTTTATAAACACCTCGATGTACTACTTGGTCAGAATACGCCTGTTACTATTGATGGTGGCATTCCGGTAGCCACCGATGGACGAGAACTTTGCCTATTGGTCCACCTCGTCTTAACGAGCAGGAAAATGGTTCTCTTCGCCCCTCGTCCTTGGTACCAAACTTTGTGGCCAACATAACAGACAGGCTATCCTCTGACCTGCCTTGCTATCATGACCGTGCAAGATGTCACTACTCTTCCTATCTTTAACCCACATGGTGGGCCCATGACCCACAATTCCACAGGATCGAAACCTGACTCTCCTGTACACCATGTTGCCAAAGATATTCCTCGCTCTTGGCTCCGTAAGTAATTCATGAGCCACCTTCCTAGTGATCTATTCTAGTATCAAACGCAATAATTTTTGTTGGTGTTGTTGCTCTGAACCCCTTTTCACCTTTTGATTAGGCATCGAATGATTGCCTGCCTGTTAAAACTTCTCATGGTACCCTCATACTTTGCTCTCGACATTTTATTTAAGTTCAACTCGAGAGATACTTCCGCCTCATTCCCTGATTTGTTCACCAGATAATTAACCCTATAAGGGTCAGTCCTCCCGAGGTTACTCTTTACTTCCCCACTTAAATCTCGGGACGAGATTTCTTGTAGTGGAGGAGATTTGTAACACCCCCAATGTCATGCTACAGTAACCCTCGGTGATTAAGCTAATCATTTATCCAAACAGTGCTTAATCACCTTTGTCCAATATCCCATTGGAAATTCCAGTCAATTCTACTTCAAGTGCAGTTTGAAGTTGATTAAAAGTTGCCGGAAAAATGTTCATCATCTGTCAAAAATTCCATAACAATTATTTGTTAAGGAACACAACATCACTTTGGTGCAAAGATGAGCATTAGCAATTATATCAGCACCAATTCAGCATTTTTAAATGCTATCCTATTTATGAAAAATACCAAATGAATTCCTCGGGTCTCCAAAATAATTGTGGCACTGTCTATGATCACCAGGGATTTAATGGGACACCTCCTAGATTTTTTGCTAAGTGGAATAGTTGGCTAAATAATCCCCTTTCTCTCTCTGTAAATAAAAAAAGGGAAATAGAAAAGGGCCTAGCTACTACTGTGCACTTGTAGCCCATTGCTACAGTGCACAGCCCAGCCCACTCCCCCTGCGGTCGTCCCCTTCCCATGTTCACCCGACCGAGGCGCGCGCCCGCGCGGTCGCCGCCCGACCGCCTCGCCACCCCGCTGCTCGCGCCGAGGGGATAAGGCCTAGCCTCCTGGCCTCGTCAGCTTCCCACTCGCGCCGCTCTCCTCCCAGATCTCCGCCTCTCCCTCTCCCCTCAGATCCACCTCGCTCTCCGCCATGGCCGAGCGCCTTCCTCGCCGCCGCTCGCAGTAGACGCGACCACCGTCGTCCGTTAGTTGCCCCGACAAGTCCTACAACTCCGCCGTGGTCCTCTGCTTCCACTACGCTGCTGGATCGAGCCCCGGACCCCCTCGTATCGCCACATTCTTCTTCTTCTCCGGCTCGGCCACTGCGTCGTCCTCGCCTTCGAGCTACGCCGCCGGTCCTCCCCGAGCCCTCTGCCCAGACCCCATGCTCCCCCCGTGAGCCTCTGCACCCGATGCGCCCTCCCCAGCCTCCTCTGGTAGTCGGTAGCGCCCGTTCCACGCTCACCCGAATGCGCCGCCGCCTGGCCTTGTCGCCGGCGTGGCCACGGTGGCCTTTTGGTCCCGTGCGTGCCACCGTTCCACTTCTTGCGTCGAGTAGGCACCGTAGGAACCTCGCGCAGCTCGCTTTGCGCCCCGTAGCACCGTTCCCGTACCTCGCCCGGAGAACCTCGTCGCCAATGAGCTCGATGCGCCCATGTCCGGCCACCGCAGCCTCCGCCACCGTCGCAGATCGCTCCTCCGTCAGCTTGCCGTTCGAACAAGACCAGCCACAGCCCCGGAGATGCCCTGTGGGCAAAACCCGAAGCTCACCCGTGCCTCACCGCTGCGTGAGAGCTCGCCGAGGCGGCTCCGGCGCCAGCGCTGACCTGGCCTGGGTGGGGCCCACCCCTGGGTCACTGCCTGTGGGCCTTAGGGCCCCAACTGGCCAAGTTAACCTGGTCAACTATGCTGACTGGGCAGGCCCCAACCACTGACGTGCGGGCCCCACCGCTTAAATAGCTAATTAAAATGGTTTTATAATTAAAAGTAATTAGTTTAGCTAATTAGTCACTGACATGTGGGGCCCAATTGCTAATTAACACCCTGTTCATTTAAAATAGCCCACTGTTAGCCCTCAGTCTATGACAGGTGGGACCCACTGGTCAGTTTGACCTAGTCAGCGAGTCTGTTGACTGTTGACGTCGTCAGCATGCCATGCTGATGTCATTTTATCTTTTCTGTTAATTTAAATAAATCCAGAAAATGGTTTAATCTTTAGAAATTCATAGAATTTAAATCGTAACTCGGGTGAAAAAGTTTTATACATGAAAGTTGCTCAGAACGACGAGACGAATCCGAATACGTGGTCCGTTTACCTGTCAGATGCCTCTAACTATCTGAACATGGAACATTCCCCCTCCGGTCATCTATCTGACACAGGTCCAGAATCGGGAAATCTTTCCCGGATGCTATCCCCCTTCACCGGTATCTTGTAGCACCGCGTTAGAACACGTCTAACTCTGCATGTTGTCCTGTTATGCACTTGCTTGCTAGGTATTTACTGTTTCTTCCCCCTCTTCTCTCCGGTAGACCCCGAGACCGCTGCCGCTGTGATCGACTACGTCGACGACGACCCCCTCCTTGCCATAGCAACCAGGCAAGCAAACCCCCCTTGAGCATTCCAATATCGCCCATTTCTTTCCCTCTCATGCTTGCATTAGAACTGCTACTGTTTTCTGTATGATCCTACTCTGATGCATAGCCTGTTGTTGTTACCTACTTTCATACCTTACCTGCTTATCCTAAACTGCTTAGTATAGGATGGTTAGTGATCCATCAGTGACCCCCACCTTGTCCCAGTTGCCCCGCTTTGTGTTCGATGACTCGATCAACGTGATCGATGCCCAGGGCCCGATACCGCACATCACCCCCCTTAGTTGTACGACTCTATAGAGTTACCATCGAGTGTCAAGGGTGGAACCTCTTACATCACTCCTGATGAGATCTCCGTAGTGTAGCTTTACGGTCGAGGTCATCGAGGGTGATTTCCTCCTTAACCACTTCCGTTACGGCTCTGTCATGCAACCCATCAAACGTGAACCTCGAGGGTGGATCCTCTTACGTTCACCTTGATGACAACATCGAGTGGAATTCACCGGGGGTGATTCCTTGGGTTTTCCCCTCGGTGTTAGACACACAGTTACTACGGTTACTATGACTTTGCACTGAACCATGTGACTAAAGACGGGTTGACCCTGAGTGGTACCCGCGCGAGCTTAATTGCGAGTGATGTGGAGTCGGGTTGACCTAGAAGGTGCCCGCGAGATACTTACGAGGTGTGGCCGGGCATTCTTAGCCCTTGCCGCAAGTACTCGAGGGGGGGCGACGGGGTCACATCGATCATGAGTCTCTGCTCGTTACCGCGCGTTCCTAATCCACTATGATTTGGATATTTGATCTGAGGGGCCTCTGGCCTATACGCACTAACCATCTACGCGGGGACAGTTATGGGCACTCGACGTCATGGTATCAGCCGAAGCCTTCGTGACGTCAGCGACTGAGCGGCGCGCGCCGGATTGGACCGTAAGCCTGCTCTTGTATTAAGGAGGCTAGTTCTGCTTCCGGCCGCGTTCACAACGTGCAGGTGTGTAAAGGGCGATGGGCCCAGACCCCTGCGCCATAGGATTTAGACCGACGTGCTGACCTCTCTGTTGTGCCTAGGTAGGGCTGCAATGTGTTGATCTTCCGAGGCCGGGCATGACCCAGGAAAGTGTGTCCGGCCAGAGTTAATCGAGCATGGTGGGTAAGTTGGTGCACCCCTGCAGGGAAGAAAACAACTACCGATAGCCTGTCCTACGGTAACGGACACTTGGAGTTGTATCCCGATCGATACAACTAGAACTGGATACTTGAGATGAGACATGTAGATGAGACTTGGATATGAGATGATGACTGGATAGTATGGCTCTGGGATTGCTTTCTCGCAGGGAGTCGAGAAAGGATCTCTGGCCGAGGTTGATAACATTTCTGCTTCTTTACTTTATACTACACTACTTCCTCCTGTTGCTGCAAGATGGTGGTTTCCAGAAGATGCTAGTCTTTGATAGGACTAGGCCTTCTCTCTATTCTGGCATTCTGCAGTTTAGTCCACAGATGCAACCCATTCGTTTGATACAGATGCATACTTAGTTTAGATCTGAAGTAAGTCTTGCGAGTACTTTGGACGAGTACTCACGGTTGCTTTGCTACTTATTTTCCCCCATACCTGATTGTTGCGACCAGATGACGGATCCCAGGAGCCAGACGACGCCACCGATGACTACTACTACCCGGAGGATGCCTACTACTACGTGAATACCACTGACGATTTGGAGTAGTTAGGAGGCTCCCAGGCAGGAGGCCTTGCCTTTTCGATCGTTGTTGCTTTTTGTGCTAGCCTTCTTAAGGCAATCTTGTCTAACTTATGTCTGTACTCAGATATTGTTGCTTCCGCTGACTCTTGTGTATTCGAGCTTATGTATTCAAGCCCTCGAGGCCCCTGGCTTGTAATATAAAGCTTGTATTATTTTCATTTGTGTCTAGAGTTGTGTTGTGATATCTTCCCGTGAGTCCTTGATCTTGATCGTACACATTTGCGTGTATGATTAGTGTACGATTGAATCGAGGGCGTCACAAGTTGGTATAAGAGCCGACTGCCTGTAGGAATCCGCTTCCAAACTCCTTGGCGGAAGTTGAGTCTAGTCAGTGAAAACTGTTTTACTAACATGGCTGTGTGGCATACGGCCCCACGTCGCCATTGCGAGGTATTAGGATCTTTTACTCCTCATCTATACTCTGGGACTCTGATCTCTCTTCCTTTTGGGTTAAATTTTTACTAACTTGACATTAGGTTCTCGTAACCACTTCATCCCGGAGAGCCCCTTCACCACAGATGACCGACTGTTTCATCAGAAGACTCTGAAGGTACTCCTCGATGAGTCCCGAGACCCTGTGCCCACTTCTTTGCAGCTCCCTACCACCGATATATCCTTATGGATAACTATATACACTTTTCATTCATACAATCATTCCTTGTTGCTCTTGTTATTACAAGATGCGCTGAACTGCTCTCCTTTGTTCCGAGAATCCTTTGAGCTTACTGCCTTGCAGCTCACATCTGAATACCCCTACGGATAACCTTGTGCACCTATCGAGTATCCGCTCATCCTCAGTTGACTCATGTACTTCACAAAAGTCTTCGTAATACCATTCGTTCTTGTGAAAATCCTCAACAACCTATTGTTCTTGATTTTCTTGCTTGCTTGCATTATGGTCAATACCATAAGGCTAGTAATCTTATGGTCAGCCTTTGTCATTATCATTTTGAGTCTGTTGATGCAATATGTTGCGAATGCTCGCAATCCTCAGTCAGATCCTAGAATTCATCCTTCCGGCTCAAACGTCATTTTAACATGTGCTGAATCTCGACCAATCAAATCGCCATGGATTGTACCCCTAAGGCTATTCTACCTATCCATCCCTAATCAGAGCATTGCTTCTGATCCCTTGTCTTGGAATTCATAATTCCTTTGCAATTGAGCTTTGAGTTAGTCAGTTGTTTCTATAATCTGATCTTCTTGCATTCTTTCTCCCTCTGGTTGAATATTGATGCTCACATCAGATCCCTTGCGGACCACCAGACCCCTTTTTCGGATTTTTATCCAACAACATCCTTCATATTCAATAAGCTCGTGAGCCTTTCCTCGGATACGTAATGCTTTTGGTTAATTGTATCCTCTGCTTTCACAAGCATGCTCTACTACCGAGCTTGTGTTATTATTCTTGAAATTTATGATATATGTTCCTAAGATGCCCCGATGGGATGAACCTATGCCTTCCCTAATCTGTGTGAACTCAAAAGTTATGCGGATTATACTCTACTGGCTTTTCGTCAGATAAATTTTTCAATACTACAACTTCATCAAGAGCGAGAAGTAAATTGAAAGGTTATGCATTGTAGAAGTGGGAGTCGACCCTGAACCTTTGTGTTCATGCCCACGGACACGGTGTGGAACTTATCATGGAAGCTTCTTGCAAGGATATTTAATCATTTGAATAATTCTTCCGGTATCGTAAATTGGATCCCTTGCAGTTATGGTCTCGACCATATTTCCTCCTTGATCTCATTCACTGGGTAAGTTAAAATTACTTATCCTCTGCAAATCATTCCCCCGTCCAACCTCTACTCCGATTTACCTTCTGGCATTACACCTAGTACTTGTTACTGGGAAGCTTTATACCCCATCACATCATCACTAGCCTGATCGGCTAAATTTTTATCATGACAACTTTTTAACTGTGCTACCTGGTCCTTATGCCCGGAGCAACTTCCGACGATGAGCTAAGCTTACGTCGATCTTCCTCATCTTAACATTTCATGTCGAACAACAAGCTTGACTTTGAGCTTGTGTCGAATCTGTGGTACTCATAGCCTTTCACTTCATCCTCCCTTTTCTGCTCGAGGGCATCTTCTTAGAATCTCTCAACAAACTTTGTCTTGATCACCGTCACACTTTGGCTTGTTCAGAGATGTCAATTGAATTCATGGCTAGAAATACCATCCTTGCCTCTTCTCTTCCCTGCTAAAATTGTATGACTTATTTTCTAAGTTGTTTCCGATGGATCCTTGGTGTATCCAAAGTCCGACCTTGCTTGAAGACCATGTCAATGCTATCTCGAAGCTTGTCTGTGGTACTCCGATTTCCAACGAGCCCAATGCTAAATGTTTCCTGCTTAATTACCCAAACACCACTTTATGCGTAACGTCATGAAATTCCTCTCCCCTTACCTAAGTGGTTTTCTACCTTCTATCCGGTATTGGATATCATACTCTGCTTGTTCTTGGGAAGGATATACCCCTGAAATATGTGTTTAAGCACATTTTCCTTCCCATTGTTCTGTTTAATCTGATAATCACATTTTCCTTTCCATTGTTCTGTTTAACCTTCTTGAGGTTTATATGATCTAAGAAGTAATACGTCACTGCTTTTATAAACACCTCGATGTACTACTTGGTCAGAATACGCCTGTTACTATTGATGGTGGCATTCCGGTAGCCACCGATGGACGAGAACTTTGCCTATTGGTCCACCTCGTCTTAACGAGCAGGAAAATGGTTCTCTTCGTCCCTCGCCCTTGGTACCAAACTTTGTGGCCAACATAACAGACAGGCTATCCTCTGACCTGCCTTGCTATCATGACCATGCAAGATGTCACTACTCTTCCTATATTTAACCCACATGGTGGGCCCATGACCCACAATTCCACAGGATCGAAACCTGACTCTCCTGTACACCATGTTGCCAAAGATATTCCTTGCTCTTGGCTCCATAAGTAATTCATGAGCCACCTTCCTAGTGATCTATTCTAGTATCAGAAGCAATAATTTTGTTGGTGTTGTTGCTCTGAACCCCTTTTCACCTTTTGATTAGGCATCGAATGATTGCCTGCCCGTTAAAACTTCTCATGGTACCCTCATACTTTGCTCTCGACATTTTATTTAAGTTCAACTCGAGAGATACTTCCGCCTCATTCCCTGATTTGTTCACCAGATAATTAACCCTATAAGGGTCAGTCCTCCCGAGGTTACTCTTTACTTCCCCACTTAAATCTCGGGACGAGATTTCTTGTAGTGGAGGAGATTTGTAACACCCCCAATGTCATGCTACAGTAACCCTTGGTGATTAAGCTAATCATTTATCCAAACAGTGCTTAATCACCTTTGTCCAATATCCCATTGGAAATTCCAGTCAATTCTACTTCAAGTGCAGTTTGAAGTTGATTAAAAGTTGCCGGAAAAATGTTCATCATCTGTCAAAAATTCCATAACAATTATTTGTTAAGGAACACAACATCACTTTGGTGCAAAGATGAGCATTAGCAATTATATCAGCACCAATTCAGCATTTTTAAATGCTATCCTATTTATGAAAAATACCAAATGAATTCCTCGGGTCTCCAAAATAATTGTGGCACTGTCTATGATCACCAAGGATTTAATGGGACACCACCTAAAATTTTTGCTAAGTGGAATAGTTGGCCAAATAATCCCCTTTCTCTCTCTGTAAATGAAAAAAGGGAAATAGAAAAGGGCCTAGCTACTAATGTGCACTTGTAGCCCATTGCTACAGTGCACAACTCAGTCGACTCCCCCCCGCGGTCGTCCCCTTACCCTGTTCACCCGACCGAGGCGCGCGCCCGCGTGCTCGCCGCCCGACCGCCTCGCCACCCCGCTGCTTGCGCCGAGGGGATAAGGCCTAGCCTCCTGGCCTCGTCAGCCTCCCACTCGCGCCGCTCTCCTCCCAGATCTCCGCCTCTCCCTCTCCCCTCAGATCCACCTCGCTCTCCGCCATGGCCGAGCGCCTTCCTCGCCGCCGCTCGTAGTAGACGCGACCACCGTCGTCCGTTCGTTGCCCCGACAAGTCCTAAAACTCCGCCGTGGTCCTCTGCTTCCACTATGCTGCTGGATCGAGCCCCGGACCCCCTCGTATCGCCACATTCTTCTTCTTCTCCTTCTCGGCCACTGCGTCATCCTCGCCTTCGAGCTACGCCGCCGGTCCTCCCCGAGCCCTCTGCCCAGACCCCACGCTCCCCCCGTGAGCCTCTGCACCCGATGCGCCCTCCCCAGCCTCCTCTGGTAGTCGATAGCGCCCGTTCCACGCTCACCCGAATGCGCCGCCGCCTGGCCTTGTCGCCGGCGTGGCCACGATGGCCTTTTGGTCCCGTGCGTGCCACCGTTCCACTTCTTGCGTCGAGTAGGCACCGTAGGAACCTCGCGCAGCTCGCTTTGCGCCCCGTAGCACCGTTCCCGTACCTCGCCCGGAGAACCTCGTCGCCGATGAGCTCGATGCGCCCATGTCCGGCCACCGCAGCCTCCGCCACCGTCGCAGATCGCTCCGCTATCATCTTGCCGTTCGAACAAGACCAGCCACAGCCTCGGAGATGCCCTGTGGGCGAAACCCGAAGCTCACCCGTGCCTCACCGCTGCGTGAGAGCTCGCCGGGGCGGCTCTGGCGTCAGCGCTGACCTGGCCTAGGCGGGGCCCACCCCTGGGTCACTGCCTGTGGGCCTTAGGGCCCCAACTGGCCAAGTTGACCTGGTCAACTATGCTGACTGGGCAGGCCCCAACCACTGACATGCGGGCCCCACCACTTAAATAGCTAATTAAAATGGTTTTATAATTAAAAGTAATTAGTTTAGCTAATTAGTCACTGACATGTGGGGCCCAACTGCTAATTAACACCCTGTTCATTTAAAATAACCCACTATTAGCCCTCAGTCTATGACAGGTGGGACCCACTGGTCAGTTTAACCTAGTCAGCGAGTCTGTTGACTGTTGACGTCATCAGCACGCCATGCTGATGTCATTTTATCTTTTCTATTAATTTAAATAAATCCAGAAAATGGTTTAATCTTTAGAAATTCATAGAATTTAAATCGGAACTCGGATGAAAAAGTTTTATACATAAAAGTTGCTCAGAACGACGAGACGAATCCGAATACGTGGTCCATTTACCTGTCAGATGCCTCTAACTATCTGAACATGGAACATTCCCCCTCCGGTCATCTATCTGACACAGGTCCGGAACCGGGAAATCTTTCCCGGATGCTATCCCCCTTCACCGGTATCATGTAGCACCGCGTTAGAACACGTCTAACTCTGCATGTTGTCATGTTATGCACTTGCTTGCTAGGTATTTACTGTTTCTTCCCCCTCTTCTCTCCGGTAGACCCCGAGACCGCTGCCGCTGTGATTGACTACGTCGACGACGACCCCCTCCTTGCCAGAGCAACCAGGCAAGCAAACCCCCCTTGAGCATTCCAATATCGCCCATTTCTTTCCCTCTCATGCTTGCATTAGAACTGCTACTGTTTTCTGTATGATCCTACTCTGATGCATAGCCTGTTGTTGTTACCTGCTTTCATACCTTACCTGCTTATCCTCAACTGCTTAGTATAGGATGGTTAGTGATCCATCAATGACCCCCACCTTGTCCTAGTTGCCCCGCTTTATGTTCGATGACTCGATCAACGTGATCGATGCTCAGGGCCCGACACCGCACATCACCTCCCCTTAGTTGTACGACTCTACAGAGTTACCATCGAGTGTCGAGGGTGGAACCTCTTACATCACTCCTGATGAGATCTCGATAGTTTAGCTTTACGGTAGAGGTCATCGAGGGTGATTTCCTCCTTAACCACTTCCGTTACGGCTCTGTCGTGCAACCCATCAAACGTGAACCTCGAGGGTGGATCCTCTTACGTTCACCTTGATGACAACATCGAGTGGAATTCACCGGGGGTGATTCCTCGGGTTTTCCCCTCGGTGTTAGACACACAGTTACTATGGTTACTATGACTTTGCACTGAACCATGTGACTAAAGATGGGTTGACCCTGAGTCGTACCCGCGCGAGCTTAATTGCGAGTGATGTGGAGTCAGGTTGACCTGAAAGGTTCCCGCGATATACTTACGAGGTGTGGCCAGGCATTCTTAGCCCTTGCCGCAAGTACTCGAGACAGGGCGACGGGGTCACATCGATTGTGAGTCTCTGCTCGTTACCCCATGTTCCTAATCCACTACGATTTGGATATTTGATCTGAGGGGCCTTTGGCCTATACGCACTAACCATCTACGTGGGGACAGTTATGGGCACTCGACGTCGTGGTATCAGCCGAAGCCTTCGTGACGTCAGCGACTGAGCAGCGCGCGCCGGATTGGACCGTAAGCCTGCTCTTGTATTAAGGGGGCTAGTTCTGCTTCCGGCCGCGTTCGCAACGTGCAGGTGTGCAAAGGGCGATGGGCCTAGATCCCTGCGCCATAGGATTTAGACCGGCGTGCAGACCTCTCTGTTGTGCCTAGGTAGGGCTGCGATGTGTTGATCTTCCGAGGCCGGGCATGACCCAGGAAAGTGTGTCCGGCCGGAGTTAATCGAGCGTGGTGGGTAAGTTGGTGCACCCCTGCAGGGAAGAAAACAACTATCGATAGCCTGTCCTACGGTAACGGACACTTGGAGTTGTATCCCGATCGATACAACTAGAACTGGATACTTGAGATGAGACATGGAGATGAGACTTGGATATGAGATGATGACTGGATAGTATGGCTCTGGGATTGCTTTCTCGCAGGGAGTCGAGAAAGGATCTCTGGCCGAGGTTGATAACATTTCTGCTACTTTACTTTATACTACACTACTTCCTCCTGTTGCTGCAAGATGGTGGTTTCCAGAAGATGCTAGTCTTCAATAGGACAAGGCCTTCTCTCTATTCTGGCATTCTACAGTTTAGTCCACAGATACAACCCATTTGTTTGATACAGATGCATACTTAGTTTAGATCTGCAGTAAGTCTTGCGAGTACTTTGGATGAGTACTCACGGTTGCTTTGCTACTTCTTTTTCCCCCATACCTGATTGTTGCGACCAGATGACGGATCCTAGGAGCCAGACGACGCCACCGATGACTACTACTACCCGGAGGATGCCTACTACTACGTGAAGACCACTGATGATTTGGAGTAGTTAGGAGGCTCCCAGGCAGGAGGCCTTGCATTTTCGATCGTTGTTGCTTTTTGTGCTAGCCTTCTTAAGGCAATCTTGTCTAACTTATGTCTGTACTCAGATATTGTTGCTTCCGCTGACTCTTGTGTATTCGAGCTTATGTATTCGAGCCCTCGAGGCCCCTGGCTTGTAATATAAAGCTTGTATTATTTTCATTTGTGTCTAGAGTTGTGTTGTGATATCTTCCCGTGAGTCCTTGATCTTGATCGTACACATTTGCGTGTATGATTAGTGTACGATTGAATCGAGGGCGTCACACATGACTCTGTACCTCTAATTCATCCACCATTTCCATCATTGCTTCAGCCATTAATTGGTGCACAAACATATATTTATTCCGTCGCATTCGAGACAGAGGATACTGAACAGATTCAGATGGCGATTTTGGCAGGCTTGTATTATTGATAGTGGAGAGTGTATTGACCACTGCATCATAACATAAATTAGGACAGGAACCAAACAGATTAATCATGAGTTATTGCCATATTACCTGGCCTAGATTTACTGGAAAGAAACAATGGGGTTGCCTTGCAGTTTTTAGAGTTTGTCTTCTTATCTTCAGCAGCCTGCACAAAATTAACACACTAGCATTGCTATCATTGACCAAGTCAGATAATAGGAAAGCAACATTGACACAATGAACGTTTGGGCAACTAGCCTACACCAAATTAACACAATATGACACAGCTATCATCAGCCAGGTAAGGTAATACGAAAGCAACATTGACACAATGAATGAATGGGCAACTAGAGAAGCACTACAATTCAGTAATGTGCGTGATATGAGATAGCATTCATGCAGCTCAGTACGCAAAACTACCAGGCAGTTTTCCTTACAAAAATCAACATTGGCGCCTTTAACATTTTGCTACAACTAATTTTAGATCAGATAAAGGTTAGATTTAGGCCGATTAACAAAATACATGCTGATGTAAAAATATAGTGATATACAACAGGTACTTGCATCAGCACTGGAGCACAGAGAATTCCCGCAAGATATTTTCCTCGAATACGATCCCAATGGAGGAAGTCTTGTATCGTTTAACCTTATTTTCTAAAAGAGAGACGAGTAAGAAACATGTAGAAAATATGATCAGAATGCTATAAAATTTCATGATGCGAGGATACGCACACGCTTCTTAGAATGGAGTTGACATTCTTTTGCTGGACTGGAGCGGACTAGTTCTTTGGCCATTGGAATCTGCTTATTATCGGTGGTAGTTGGGTTTCTCTGTGCTGGACCAGTATCTATGAAATATGGAGTTGGTTTATTATCTCCTGGCGTTTGGATCTTTTGCAAAGACCTGGTTTGTAACCCTTTAGATTCTAACATAGCCATCTTCCCCTTGCATGCCTTATATAGAAGAATGGTGATTCAGTTATAAAACATGCCACAACAGAGATGGAATAGGTACTGAAGAATAGAAAGGCATGACATATTGACATGTATTCACTCCATCTGGAAATAAATGGATGGGTCTAGGCGTATTTCAGTTCTAGATACATCCAGTTTTATCCATTTCTGCGATATTTAATCCGGACGGAGGGAGTATGATGTAAGAGCTAGGGATACGACAGGACAACACAGTAAAAAAAACACTGAAAAACCCACTGCAGAACCAAAGTATTCAAACCCACTGATATGAGATAGTACACTCATGCAGCTCAAGATGCAAAAGTACCAGGCAGTTTTCCTTGCAAAAATCAACATTGTGGCCTTTAATCATACATTTTGCTACAACTAAATTTAGATCAGATAAAGGTTGGATTCACACCGATTAACAAAATACATGCTGATGTAAAAATATAGTGATATACAACAGGTACTTACATCTACATTGGAGCACAGAGAATTCCTGCAAGAATCTTTCCTCATAAACGATACCATTGTAGAAAATCTTCTATCTGTTAAGCTTATTTTCTAAAAGAGAGATGGGTAAGAAACATGTAGAAAATGTGATCAGCATGCTATAAAATTTCATGATGCAAGGATACGCACACGCTTCTTAGAATTGAGTTGACATATTTTTGCTGGACTGGAGCGGACTAGTTCTTTGGCCACTGGAATCTGCTTATTATCAGTAGGAGTTGGGTTTCTCTGTGCTGGAGCAGTATCTATAAAAACTGGAGTTGGTTTATTATCTCCTGGCATTTGGATCTTTTGCAAAGGCCTTGTTTGTAACCCTTCAGATTCTAACATAGTCGTATTCCCCTTGCATGCCTTGTATAGAAGAATGGTGCTTTAATTATAAAACATGCGGCAGCAGAGAGATGGAATAGGTACTGAAGAATAGAAAGGCATGACATATTGACATGTATTCCCTCCATTCGGAAAAAAATGGATGGGTCTAGGCGTATTTCAGTTCTAGATACATCCTTTTTTATCCATTTCGGCAACATGTAATCCGGACGGAGGGAGTATGGTGTAAGAGCTAGGGATACGACAGGACAACACAGCAAAAAACACTAGTTGGATGTAAAACTGTATGCTAGCGGAATACGTACAGAAATAACTAAGGCAACATACACGTGTATGATTGGGAAAATAAGATGGCATTGCAACAGAGCACTAGAACAACACTTTAATGTAAAAAAACATGGTATGGTAGACAGATGAAGTACATACTAATGAATAACAATGCATAAGATATTCAGAAGCATGATGTCCAAATTAAGCAGATGACATTGCGATAGAGTAGAATGACAGTACTTGAATTTGAAAACATGTTATCATGAATGGAATAGGTACTGAAAAACAGGAAGACATGACATATTTACATGCATGATTAGCATGCTAAGCACATGACATTGCAACAGACTAGATACACTCCAGGACATTATATGCATGTTGTACCCATATCACAGGCCAAGTTAGAGCAAGGACCTTGTGGGGTGAAGAGGATTCATCATCTTTCTGCAAGTCTTCTGAAGAACTGCCTTTACATGTTCCATCATATTGGGTATCATTGACATCAAGTTTATTGGCCTTTACATTGCTTCGTGAGGTTCTTATGGGTATATCAGTGTGTGCAATTATATCTGACATGCATAGAAGACAACTAGTAGTTAGATTTATGTAATGAGTGCCTGTAGGAGACGACATAAATAGTAGGACTGAGGTTAACTAGCAGCAACAGGTCACATAAACTAAAGGGAGAACACAGATGAAAGCTACAGAATATGTATCATTTGTACTCGAGATTAACTAGATGGCACACAAAAGTATTAAAGAACAACATAGGAAATACTAGAAGTGGTATAATACTATAATCACCAGCCTGTGGGATAGCATTGGCTGATGGATGATAACTATGGAACAATGTTACTTAAGAACAAGTATCTTAGCTGAACTATGGAGCAACGTTAACTCCTGAACAAGACCCATAAGAGATTGATACGTCTCCGTCGTATCTATAATTTTTTATTGTTCCATGCCAATATTATTCAACTTTCATATACTTTTTGGCAACTTTTTATACTATTTTTGGGACTAACATATTGATCCAGTGCCCAGTGACAGTTCCTGTTTGTTGCATGTTTTTTGTTTCACAGAAAACCCATACCAAACGGAATAAAAACTGACGAAGATTTATTTTGGAATATTTATGAATTTTGGGAAGTGGAATCATCGGGAGACGATGCCCGAGGGGGGCACGAGGTAGGGGGGCGCGCCCCAGGGTGTCAGGCGCGCCCCTGACCCTCGTGGCCACCCCGTAAGGCGGTTGATGCCCTTCTTTCGCCGCAAGAAATCTAATTTCCGAATAGAGATCGTGTTAAAATTTCAGCCCAATCGGAGTTACGGATCTCCGGGAATATAAGAAATGGTGAAAGGGAAGAATCTGAGAACGCAGAAACAAAGAGAGACAGAGAGACAGATCCAATCTCGGAGGGGCTCTTGCCCCTCCCGTGCCATGGAGGCCATGGAACAGAGGGGAAACCCTTCTCCCATCTAGGGAGGAGGTCAAAGAAGAAGAAGAAGGAGGGGGGCTCTCTCCCCCTCGCTTCCGGTGGCGCCGGAACACCGCCAGGGGCCATCATCATCACCGCGATCTACACCAACACCTCCGCCATCTTCACCAACATCTCCATCACCTTCCCCCCTCTATCTACAGTGGTCCACCCTCTCGCAACCCGCTGTACCCTCTACTTGAACATGGTGCTTTATGCTTCATATTATTATCCAATGATGTGTTGTCATCCTATGATGTCTGAGTAGATTTTCGTTGTCCTATCGGTGGTTGATGAATTGCTATGATTTATTCAATTTGCTTGTGGTTATGTTGCTGTCCTTTGGTGACCATCATATGATTGCGCGCGTGGATCACACCCTAGGGTTAGTTGTATGTTGATAGGACTATGTATTGGAGGGCAAGAGTGACAGAAGCTTCAACCTAGCATAGAAATTGATGCATACAGGATTGAAGGGGGACCAATATATCTTAATGCTATGGTTGGGTTTTACCTTAATGAACATTAGTAGTTGCGGATGCTTGCTAATAGTTCCAATCATAAGTGCATAGAATTCCAAGTCAGGGATGACATGCTAGCAGTGGCCTCTCCCACATAATACTTGCTATCGGTCTAGTAAAGTAGTCAATTGCTTAAGGGACAATTTCGCAACTCCTACCACCACTTTTCCACACTCACTATATTTACTTTAGTTGCTTCTTTACCTTAATAGCCCCTAGTTTTATTTTCGTGCTCTTTACTTTCTTGCAAGCCTTTCCGAAAACACCTACAAAGTACTTCTAGTTTCATACTTGTTCTAGGTAAAGCGAACGTCAAGCATGCGTAGAGTTGTATCGGTGGTCGATAGAACTTGAGGGAATATTTGTTCTACCTTTAGCTCCTCGTTGGGTTCGACACTCTTACTTATCGAAAACTGTTGCGATCCCCTATACTTGTGGGTTATCAGAGATCAGCATGAATATACAGTGAAATGTGATGATCTATTTTCCATGCTTAGATGAATAACAAAGCCATAAATGTTGCACACAAGTAAGATGAGGGTACAACCTATCTGGCTGCCATCCATAGGAGTGAGCATCACGTGCTGACTTGTCGATGGCCCTGCAGTTGTTGTGGCTGTGCATGTCGGGCATGCGCATTCGATGCAGGGAACTGTTGAGTGGGGACTATAGCTCCCTTCTGGTGTATGCTTCCCTTGTTGGAGCAGCTGCGGTGAGTCGGAAGACGGTGTGTCTAAAGATGCAGATAATGCATAATGTTAAGAACGACATATCTCTTTGATCTGAAGAAATACACTAAGAGATCAACAACAAGGTACGAGAGTGGTCACACATCTGTTGACTGAAGACTAAATTGGGGTCACACGATTTTATTTTATTTTGGTACCGTCCGATCTACGCCGGATGGCTGGCCGTCTTGTGCCTCCCGGCTGACATTGTTCGGAATCTTCCCTGAAGAGCCAGCGACCAACGGCAGAGCAGCCTGCCTCCGCCGTCCGTGGCCCCGGCCAAAACCCCGCTCCCCGCCCCACTGCACTGCCGTGGTTGCGCCGCCCCCGGGCCAATCCACAAAGACTCCTCGTCATCCAGATCCGGCGGCGGCAGTACCTTCAACCCACGCAACTCTAAAAGATAGCCATCTAAGCGCTGCTTCCGCGGCGAACTTTGTGTCCCCGCACCCTTACGTTAGACACCAGCCAATCGGCAGCCTAGGAGCTCCGCCGCCTCGAGGGGTGCTGCTTCCCATTGCAAATCGATTGGCCCAGAATAAAAATTTAGACAATTGACACCTAAATAAAGTGATTTGAGATGAGGGTGCGACCTATCTGGCGGCATGGTGAAGTAGGCAGGTCCAGCTGCTGAGTCGGTGAGGTCGGCGCGGTTGCGGTGGCGACCGGCGGCAGGGAAAGAGCGATGTCGCGACGGTCGACGGCTACGTCGAAGCAGCGCCAGGACTCTGGACGGATCCGAAGTTGGAGCCGCTCCGGCACCGTGAACAACGACGGGGGTGAATCGGCTCTAGTACGATTCACGCGGCCGTCGTCGAGGCAACACCAGTAGCACGGAGTAAGAGGCACAAGGCCCAGTGCACGACGGCAATTGGACAGCGTCTCCGGCATTAGGGAGGAGGGCGGCTGTGAAATTGGTGCGGTGGGGGCGCCGTGGAGGTGGGGCTGAGGTTTCACGGCTCGGGAGAAGGGAGCTTCCTGGGGAGAAGGTGATTTGGCGCCCACGAGGTATGAATGGGGGCGGGCAGGGGAAATTGGGAGGGGAGTGGAACCATGTCTTACGGACGCATTTGTCTGAGATGTGAGGGGGAGTTACAGTTCTACCCTTACCTATAGGCTTCTTGGCTCGGGTCTGTGTACTGAGGGCCGGGGATAGTAGAGTAACTTTGCTTCTCTGGGCGGGAGCGATTTCGGGCGAGGAGGGCGTGTTTTGAACTATAGTGGGCGCGAGCGATTTCGGGTGAGGAGAGCGTGTTTTGAAATAGTGGGCGCGAGCTATTTCGGGCGAGGAGAGCGTGTTTTGCCGACCATGGTTTATGAATTATTCGGCACATGTCATTTCGGCCGAGGAGAAGGCACGCTTGGATGAAGTTACGGACCTACCCATGATGTACAATGGGCCAATTGATGCGTGTCCCACATAGGACGGTAATTTCACATCTCCCATTTATTTGCTCAGGCGAATTCCACCGAGCAGAGAGGATGTTTAATGGTTTGTTCAAATTTTGGGAGAACGAGCATCCACGTCTACCTTACCAAGTCGATTCGGATCAAATTTTAAAATATTAGCTTGCCACTTCTTTTTTAGATGGAGAGATGATGCTCGGGAGTAATGTGTTTTTACATGCTCGTTGCTAGCGATTTACTATCTGACAAATAGTTGACCCACTCAAAAACGTAAATCAAACCCAAAATCAAATATCTTGATTCAATGAAATAGCTCGTTCAGTAGGTCAAAATAGTGAACTAAATCCAAAATTGAACACCTCAATCGAGTAGCATGTTGTACAGTATTATAGTACTCCATGAACATGTTGAAAGTCAAATTAATGAACTTGTTTGATATACGCATTATCCGTTCATGTGTGGATTGCAGACAACATGTTCTCCAATTTAAATATTTGAATGCAAGTTTATATCGAAACATGGTTTATATCAGTCTTTGATGCATAAAACGCGACCTACCCCTCTCCCGGACTCCTGTTCTCTCTCTCTCTCTCTCTCTCTCGCCGACAATCTTCAATTCTGTCGCACGCATCTGACACAAAAACCTTGTTCGTCCCTCTACATTTCTCTCCATCTCTCTCTCTCTCTCTTTGTGTGTGTGTGTGTGGGGGGGGGTCTTTCTAGTTCGCATGCATATATACACCATCTATAGGTCTCTCTCACACACTATGTATGATACTCTAGCTAGTCCAAGCTAGATATCTTGGGTGCACTCATCGTACACACACAAATTACTTGGCTCTTTGCGTGTAACTCTCTCATGCACCACTATGTCGTCTCGGAGCTCTTCCGCCCTCTCTCAAACTCTCCATCCACCTGGGTCACACATACACATGCATATCTCACTCGCACTCGATAGGCCCATCTAAAACTCTATCTCTGCCCCTCGTTCTCTCTCCATCTCACACGCGCGCACACACAATCTCATGCCCAGCTAGCCAAGTATGATGGTCTCTCACTCAATTGTAGGCACACGCAGTCCCCCCTATATGTATATGACTAGCTAATCTTAGTCTCCATCACAAACATGTGCATGGTCTATCTCGATTTCTCTCGGGGCATCTTTCTATCGCGCACACACTCCCTCGATCTCCCACCCATATAGTCCCCTCACGATCTCGACGGGATCTCTCTATCACAAACACACCCTCTCTACCTCCCCATGCGTCCATGCCATCCATGTGTCCCTCTCGACCTTTGTTCCTTGTTGGCCACACCTCTATTGGACATGTGCTACAGGGGTGTCTCTATCCGTTGCAAACAATCACACACTAGCCATCTTCGTGTATCTCCTCGCCTCGCTTTTCCATCTCGGAGATGCATGCGTGATATGTTCGCATAAGAAACGAAAAAACACACACTCTCTCTCTAATTTATCGTTTGTTGTCACTTTCTCTTTCACACACATACTCTTTTTGCACACTTACTCATTCTCCTTCACACGCACTTGATCTGTCTCGACTGAGGCACTCTCCTCGGTCCATAGATATAGATTTATTGAAAAGTCAAATATCACAAAGTTTGACCATGTACGTGGAGAAAAAGAATTACATCTAGTACGACAAACATATATCATTAGATTCACCATGAGATGTAGTTTTGTATGATGTATCTTTGGTATTGTAGATATAAATAACATTTGTGTAAACCTGATCAAAGTTTCCAAAGTTTGACTTCTAAAAAATTTACATGCACTGCATTATCGAGCAGATGGAATATCTCTTTCCCCCTCTCAGCTATCTGACGCATCACTCAGCCTTATCGGGGCTCCTCAATCTCTCTCAAACTTTATTGGTCAGTTTGATTCGTGACCTGACCTGCATGCCTTGATGGCCGGTACTGCCTGGTGTGGACATGAGATGTAAAATATTTCTGCCTGGCCAGGCTTGTGTGGTGCTGAAGCATTTGGTTCATGCCTGGGCCAGGCAAATCATCAACGTCCCATCAATCAATCCATGCATCAATTATTTAATACTAATATCCATCCATGTTGCTGTTAGCCTCGTGGCCACACGACCAGGCACGACCAGGCGTTTGAAATCGGTCGCCTGGGCCAGTCTACTTGCAGTGTCTGGAGCTCAGCCAGGCTAATTAAAGTCCAAGGGAACCCAGGCCAGGCGGGCTTTCTTTTTCACAGGGTAGCAACCAAACAAGCGTGCATGAAATCCAGCCACAAGCCCAGACCAGGCAAAAGATGCTCAGGACGCAAGCCAAACTGGCCTTATATCTCCCTGGTTCACACATACACATGTCTCGCTCGCGCTATACATATGGACCCATCCAACACTCTCAGCCCTTGTTCTCTCTCCATGTGACATGCACCCCCTAAGTACCATAATCCCTCAATCCATCATAGGCGCAAGCACCCCCCTCCTAAGTATGATTATCTCTTACTAGCCAACAGGAACACACATATTGTCTCCTTCCATCTATATGTCTATCTCGATATCTCTTGGGGCATCTTCTATCGCGCACACACCTTGTCACTCGATCTCCCACCCATGTAGTCCCATCACGATCTCCAGGGGATCTCTCTATGACAAACATACACTCTCTCCTCCCCATGTCTGCATTTTCTCCGTACGTCTCGCTCGACCTCTCTCCCTTGTTTGTCAGACCCCTCTTGGCCACGTGCTAGGGGTCTTGCTCTCTCGGTTCCAAACAACCACACACTATCTCCTCACCTTGCCTCCGTTGTCGAAGATGCATGTGTGATATGTTTGCATAAGACACGCATGCTTTTTCTCTACTTTTATCGTGTGTTGTCCATGTCTCTTTCACACACACACACACACACACACTTTTTTCACTCTCTCTCTCTCTCTCTCTTGTTAGGGACTCTGTCACGTCCATAAGCATATGGATGTTTTGAAAAGTCAAACCTCAGAAACGTTTGACCAGGCATATGTGGAGAAAAACATTTACATCTGGAACGATCATTAGATTCATCACAACATGTACTTACTTCATACTATCATTTATCTTTTGTATTGTAGATATAAGTAATTTCTTTATAAACTTGGTCAAAGTTTCAAAAGTTTGACTTAAAAAATGTTGGAACTACATTATCGAACGGAGGGAGTAGCTCTTTCTCTCTCTCTCTCTACTATCTTTCACGGGCCTCCCCTCTCACTCGAACTCTCTATATCGACGGATTATATGCTCACTGTGTCAGCGTATAGCTCCGTATATTGTTTAGTTGACCGGTCAACCAATCCACATGCTGCCTTGTCAGCTCGTGTTCTGTATCTTCGTGTGCTGGCCCATGTGGCAGTGGGTGAAAATAAGTAAACTAGAGGCCCATCTGACACGCGGTGAAGTAAACAAAGTTGAAACCACTCGGGGTAGCACCCAGCACGCTAGTAAATTGAGGGCGCATTGAGGACAAACTTCTTGCGCGCGAAGGACGCACTCGCGCACAATTCACCACTACGCGGCGGCATGCACAGAAGGACGCACTCGCGCACACCCAGCACACAACACACACCAGCACACGTGTACACCGGCGTCGCCGCCGGTTGAGATGGACGGCGAGGCAGTCAACAAGCGGAGGCGGCTCGAGCCAAAACCGCATCCGGCGAGCCTGGACTTCATCAGCAGCCTCCCCAATGACACACTCCTCGTCATCATCGGCCTCCTCCCCACCAAATCTGCCATGCGGACCGCCCTGCTCTCCCGGCGGTGGCGCCCCCTGTCGCACTGCGTCCCCCTCAACCTCACCGTTGACAACTGCCTCTATGACGGGGATTGCAAACGCATGGCCGCAGTCTCCAAGATCCTTTCATCGCACCCTGGGCCAGCCAAACGCCTTGACATCCGCATGTTCAGTACCAACTGCAAGGTCCAACCCAAGTTCGACGAGTGGTTCTTATCCCCCGCCCTAGATCAGCTCGAGGAGCTCAGCTTTGAAGCTGGACGATGTCGCTCTCTGTCGCCGTCCGCACTCCTCCTCATGCCAACGCTGCGCCGCGCCAGCTTCAGCTCCTACTATCTTCCCCAGATTAATGCCGCACTCGCTCTTCTTCTCCCTCAACTCAAGCAGCTCGACCTCTTTGACGTTGTCATCTCGAAGAAGGCTATGGAGCACCTGGTCCGCAGCTGTACTGCGCTCGAGTACCTTCGTCTTGAGCAGATCCACGGGTTCATTAGCCTCCACATCGCCTCGGCGAATCTCTGATGGATTTATGTGTCTTGCTGGCCCCGCAACAAGACATCAATTGGGAAGAGATCACTCCAGCCGTTCCACGTTATGGTCATTGAGAATGCGCCTTTCCTTGAGAGATTGCTTGTATCGGATCTAGAAGGTCCAACAAAAATCAGGGTCATTGACGCGCCGAAATTGACAGCGTTGGTGTACTCGTCTGCCAAATTCTCCTGGTTTACTCTTCCAATTTTGTAGTATCAAAATTGGACCATAGATTTAACTGACAAAATGTTAATGCATGTCACTAAGAACTATATCGTTGGATTCGTATTTGAACATAATTTCAAATGGTGTAATTTTTAGTGACATGCATTGGCATTTTCTTAGGTAAATCTATGGTCAAAATTTTATACTAAATACGAGGTAGTATTACAAAAGTGGGCTATGTAGGCGAAAACATGTGCCAAATTCACTTGTGATGCATTTGGCATCGATGCCCCTCCATTGCTCACCTGGTGTCCCAATCTGGATCACCTACTTTGCTCCGGTGCCAAATTAACTCACGCAATGAAAAAACACTACGTGGGAGAGAGAGAGGACTGAGGAATAAAAAACACTTGTTTGGGAGAGTGAGAGGCTGGTGTAGTTGGTTTGATTGATTTGTTTATACATGTGGGTCTGTGTGCACAGCGGTTCCAACTCTCTCACATCGCGAGAGCGGTGCCAAAATCTTTTGATTTGACATCGATGCGTGTTATGTGGCATACTTTTGCGAAATATGGCATCGGCCACATAGTGGAAGGCAACAAATGCCCAAGCTCTTCACGTGCTCCTAGTTAAATGAGAGGAAACAGAAAGAGAGAGAGAGAGAGAGAGAGAGAGTGAAAAAATATCACTAGCCAGCCAACCCTATTGTATGAGCGAATGATATTGGTACCTCTTGATGACACGGCAATCTTATGCAGCCAGCTGCTCTAATATGTTCTCTTCTTTTGCAGATAAAAAAGACCCAAAAGTGAAAAATGTGCTGCACTATAACAATCTCATCGAATGCCTTGATCTCCATCTTACAGAAATTGATTTGATCGACTACCGAGGCAGCACATCTGAGATTAAATTGGCCAGGTTCTTTGTTCTGGAGGCAAGTGTGCTCAAGGTAATGAGGTTTGGCATTCTCTGGCACAACAATGAATGGCGTGCTGATCACCGCAAGCGTCTAAGCCTAAATGACAAAGTCTCCACAGAAGCTGAATTTGTTTTTGAAACATCAAGTGGCCAGAGACTTGAAAACTTATTTGCCCATTAGTGACTTGTCAGGGCGGTGGATTTTAGTTTGTACGATAATGCTGCATCCACCTAAAGTAACGAAAGTTCTTACGTAAACTTCCTAGTAATTCCCTCTTCGTAGGTGCAACATTACTCCTAACATTTGTAATATCAGTTTGAAACTTGTAATATTGCCGTGTCCTATTCCTGCATTTTCAAAATCCTGTGAATCAAATAGGTCCTGAGTTGGTGATGATGTTGTGCCTCCCATCTTTCACCAATAGCCGTCGGATCTAGATCTGACACATACAAACCAAGCTTCTCCATTTTTGCAAAAAGATGCCCGCACTTGTTCCCTATTTACAAACAACTCCTTGTCTATCACAATCAGCCTCATCTCCTCCCCACCACATCTAGGAGTAGAAGGCCGTGGAGAAATCTGGCGCGATGGCCGTTGCCGGAGCCATCCACCCCCAATCTTGGTGTTCCGTGCAATGCACAAGCGTCTACGCACGGGAAATTATGTCGAACAGGGCTAGTTGTAAGCAGGCTAGCTCTCCAGCCATGATGATAGTGACTGCAGACGGTGAGTCTGACTATGGTATGCCTAACACGGCGCCTATACTCAGGTGTCATCTCCGGCATAGGGTCTTGTCACTTCACTGTGAGGAGCAGCATGTAATAATTTGACCAACGGATATTCACTATGAGGAACTGCCTTTGGGTGAATGACACGTGGCCCCAGGGGGTGGCTGGCCCACCTATCATACAGCCAAAGGCAAGTGCAGTAGAGGGCCGAGGAGTAGTACGAAATCATACGCACCTACACACTCTAACCTAGGGCTAAGTGATCACTCGAATCGCAAGATCAGTTGACTAGAAGCTACGCTAGACCCATGGAGGCGATGAGCGCGAGCATCAGCCGGCTGTGCCAGATGGTCCACGACGCCGGCCTACGGCCTGGCACCGAGGAACGTCTCTAGGTAGTATTGCTTGAGGCCGCCAGGGCGAGGGGCCGCTTGGACGACAGCTTCGTCTCCTTGTTCGAGGAGGTCCTCATCAGTTTCCTCAACAAGTTCACCATCCTCAAGAAGCTTGCGGACAACTTTGACGTAAGCCTCCAGCCGATGCACCCAGGCTCTGCGATGCCCGCCACCCTCAACAGCCACTATGGTAACAACCTCTTCGACGCACTGGTGGCCCTGCGACTGCCCACCGTCGCGCTGGAGAATATCCATCTCAAGGTCGCGCTCGCCGCGCAGCGCCTGGCGCAGCAAGACACCATCGACATAATCACCCACGTCTACGTGCAAATCGTCCACAAGGACTACTACATGCAAGAGGAGGATGATAGGACGCTGGCCTTCTTGGAGCGCAGGGCAACCTTGGACGGCACTGTTTAGAAGGACATTGAGCTCGCCGCCAACGCCGCTGCTCCTCACACGTCGATTGGTGACCCGGCGCACTAGGGCGTGAGGATGTCGTTGAACATTGATGGATCCGTATGTATTTTTATCTTTTTGTCAAATCCATGTAGTAGTATATGATACTACAGTAATTATCTTACCTTTCGCATCAACTTCATAATTTTCGTACGTACTCCATGCATGAACGGCGCCAGAACCAAACTTCTCATTACTCTAGGCAAAATCGTTATTTTCTATCTATCGGTCGCGCCATGGAGCAGAACCAAATTTTACAAGTTACATGTCGGTGTTCTGGGAATCGGGGTCCCCAGACTTGCCTGCCTGCGGCCTACGGCGTGGCTCAAAAGGGGCCCCAGCATGGCCCATCTTCACCAACACAAACCCAAGACCCCCGCGAGGGGCCAAGCCTCGCGGGGCGGACGACGCGGAGCTTCCTCAGGCACGGCCTCGTTAGGCTGGCTCACGAGGAGGCAGAGAAATCAAGGCGGGGTACCTCGTGAGGTGCCCGTGACGCAAGCCATGACGACTTAGGGCTCTAGGCGGGTGCCAGCCGTGCAGCGTCCTCCTTTCCTCTTTGGTGCAAAGGGGGCAAGCGCAGCCGCGGAGTACCGAGGCATCAGGCAAAGGTTGCCATTTCGGTGCAACGAGACCAAGACCAGGAGGACTACGAGACGAAGGTCACCGTGGAGCCCAAGACGGCGTCATCACCAGAGCTTTGCGCAGGCGAAGACTACTTTTGTCAGGATAGCTGATACTTGCTGTCCCCTTTCAAATTAGCCCGCCATTGTTGGCTCCCTTCCCGCTCGATATTTGGGAAGAGGACCAGGGCCTCTATAAATAGGACCAGCCATCCACATAGCAGGGGGTCGGTCGGTTAGAGAGAGAGGGTCTCTGGGGGTAGAGAGATTGGAAGCAGAGAGAGAGAGAAAGAGAAAGGCGACTGAACTCCTCCCAGCAGTTCATCGCCCCGGCCAAGAACAGACCCTCGCGAGGCTATTCTTCCTTGTATTGTTCATCATCATCATCCCAAGAGGCAATCCACCACACCACACACTGGAGTAGGGTATTACACCGCAACGTTGGCCCGGTCCAGTATAAACCCTGTGTCTCTTGTGTTGTTCTTCCCATAAGTTTAGATCCTAGCATGGCGGAGGGGTGCAGGTAGGTAGAAGGCGAAATCTCTGCGCGCACCCCAGTGTTTGAACCTCAAGGGTCTGCCAGAACCTGAAATCCGACATTTGGCGCGCCAGGTAGGGGTGCGCCGGAATTCGTCTTCCATCACCCCGTTCTCCTCCGACCATCGCGCCCATGTCTGACGCTCGTCGGGCCCGCGTGGAGCGCCGGGCCGTCCTTCCTTCCCGCATCGCCCAGATGGCCCCTGTCAGCGGGCGTCCTCACCGTTCCCTGTCACCTGCCGTCAACGCCGCCACCGGCCTGGCGGGGGACGAACAGCAAGCGTCGTCTCAGCATCCATCCGTGCGCCAAGACGGCCGCACCGCAACTCCCTCGCTCGCCCCAGCTGGATCTTCGTCTCGCGCGCTCCGCGCTCCCATGGAGGCTCGAGCTGCGCTCATCGCGGCAAACGAGCTCCTGTGCTACCGCCCCGTCGACGACGTCTACGAAGAATGGCTTGACCGTGTCACCGAGCTTGTCCGTGCCGCAGGGGGCTCTTCCGCGCCGTCCGTTCCACTGCACCGCACACCGCCCCGCGCGGGCGACGAGGCTCTGGCGGCGCCCCAGCCACCTCCTCCTCAAGAAGACGCCATGGCTCCAAGGCGCGTGGCCCCTGGGCTGAACCCGCTCCGTCAGGTGCCAGCGCAGCAAGAATAGAGCTGCCAAGAAGTCCCTCGCCCGCAAGAAGCTGCCCGGGCGCTCCCTGCTCCAGCACGTCACGACCATGCTCCTGCTCCCGCGCGTCAAGACCCCGCGCCGCTCTCAGCTGCAGCGCGTCGGGACATGCAAGACCAGGCTCTCCGTCACCCAAGGCCTCTCGTGGCCACAACAGGCTGCCGCGCCTACACCACCGAACAACGCAGCATCGCATGGCCCGGCAAGTTCAAGCCAGACCTGCCTCCTCGCTACGACGGCACGGCCGACCCTGCGGAGTTCCTCCAGCTCTACGAGCTGGGCATTGAAGCTGCCAACGGAGACGAGAAGGTCATGGCGAACTGGTTTCCCATGGCGCTCAAGGACGGGGCCCGCACCTGGCTCCTGAACCTGGCTCCAGGCACAATCTCCTCCTGGGACGAGATGCGCACCCGCTTCATCGCCAACTTCCAAGGCACCCGCGACCGGCCACCCGCCGTGAGCGACATGCGCCGCATCAAGCAACAGCCCGGGGAGACCCTGCAGAAGTACATCCAGCGCTTCAACAACGCATGCCTCAAGATTCCAAGGTGATTGAGGAGGCCATCATCTCGGCCTTCTCCGACGGCGTGCACGACATCAAGATGAAGGAGGAGCTGGCGATGCATGAAGACCTGTGCACTTCCTTGGAGCTGTTCAACTTGGCGAACAAGTGCGCCAGGGCTGAGGAAGGGCGTCTCTCCCTCCTCGAGCTGCCTGCCGCAGACCCAGAGGAGAAGAAGCTCAAGGCCAAGGATGTGAAGCGCAAGGGGGCTGCCGTGCTCGCAGCAGAACCGGACACCAAGCGGGGCAGAGATCAGCCTGAACCTCCCAAGGGCAGCCGGTACTGTGTGTACCACGACCTCCACACCCACAACACCAACGAATGTCAAGAACTCCGAGCCGTGCGTGAAGGAAGGATCGGCCATCGCCCTGACCGTGGTGACCGGGGCTACAGCTGAGGAGGAGGAAGGAACGCAGGACGCTGGGAAGACCGTGGCCCGCGCCAAGGGTGGCGCGATCAACCTCGCGAGGATCGCTGGCAAGACCCGCCTCACGAGGGAGGCTGGAGGGATCAGCCTCACGAGGATCGCTCGCAAGGCAACGTAGGCCTCCCACCACTGCCGCCGCAGCCAAGGAGAAACGAGGACCGTCACCAGGACGAGGAGGCTGGGGGCTTCCAGGAGCCGCGCGCGATCGCCTGCATCTTGGGCGGAGCACAAGCCCCCGCCTCTCAACGCATCTTCAAGCAGTTTGCCTGCGAAGTGAACGCAGTCCTCCCCAGGCTCGAAGCCACGCGCCCTCTCAGGTGGTCGGCATGCGCCATCATGTTCAGCTCAGCAGATCAGCTCAAGTGTGCGGCTACAGCCGAAGTCCTCCCGATGCTTTGTTCCCCAATTATCAGCAACGTGGTGGTCACCAAGATCCTCATCGATGGCGGGGCAGGGCTCAACGTCCTATCCGTGGAGACATTCAACAACCTCCAAGTGCCTTACAGCCAACTTCAGCCAACCAAGCCTTTCTCCGGTATCACCGACGGCTCCACGGTCCCGATTGGGCAGGTCCGCCTCCCTGTCACCTTCGGGGCACGCGACAACTACCGCACCGAGCTCATCGATTTCGACGTCGCCCACATTCGCCTACCGTACAACGCCATCCTTGGGTACCCAGCGCTGGCCAAGTTCATGGCCGTAACTCACCACGGCTACAACATCCTCAAGATGCCAGGAAGCGGCAGAGTCATCACGGTGCCCTGTGAAGAGAAGGACGCGGTGTGTTCCCTGGAGCGAGCCTTTCAGGCCGCATCACTAGAAGACCCGGATCGTGGAAGCAGGAGGCCTCCCAAGACCGCCCCCAAGAAGAAGAAGACATCGTCTGGCCTGGCCCCTCAGGAGGCAGGCCCCTCCGGGCCCGCACCTGCCCAGGGGGAACCTCCCTCCATCGCATAGGAAAGCGCGCCCAGTGCCCTCCTCAGGCAGGGCACGGGGGCTCTCCCCTGGAGGGCCGCCGACCTAGCTAGGGTCACGAGGGAGGCGCTTGGGCACCACCTGGAGGCATGTTTCGAAGCACGTTTCCCTCAAGAAGGAGCAAGGCAAGGGGATCCAAACCCTCCGGAGTTCGTCAGCAAGGCCATTCAGGAGCTACAGGAGTCAAGAGTCATGAGAGGCGGCCGTCGCCTACCAGCAGTGGCCCCCCATCCAGGCGAGGATGGCGGGCTGCGCGTCTGCATCGATGTACCAGGGCTCAACCAAGTCTCCTCCCTGGAGCGCCTCTGGCCCTCGCGAGTGGGGCGCTACGGAGGCCCACCCCACAGCTACGTTCGCATGCTTTACGGCTTGCCGAGCGCGGCTGACATGTACCAGCGCCTCATGAGGGGCATCGCGGAGGCACGAGAGGCCAGGCGTTCCGCAGCCCTGGCAGAGATGGAGATGGCCTGCGAGGAGCCGCCAGCGCCTCCGGAGCCTCCCGAGGCCTCTGGGCCTGGGGGCTCATGAGGATCGGCTCCCGTAGCCCACCGAGTCTGCTACACCAACACTCCTTCGTCCTCAACATCATCAGGTGACATCTCTCTAGTTTCACTTCCAACTGGGAGCGCCCCCCAGGGTTGCATTATTCCCAGGCCACGTGGGTCCGTCCTTGCGGCATGTATCCCTTTTTATTTCGCGTCGTTAGCTTACCTTGTTGGGGCGCCCCTCGGGCTGCATGACCCGCCAAGTCGCTCGGGCCAGGCCCGGTGATGCCCACATTCCCAGCATCTATTTGAACGAATCCACTCCTTCGCGGCTAATGTGTTTTACCTAGTTGCCTGCTCAGCTGACGCCAACTAACGAAGCTGCTCCCAAACGGCACGACGCTTGCACATGGGTCCGTCCCTGCAACACCGACAAACCTGGATGGCTGAGCTCTAGCCGCGGCAGCCCCGCATAGCGTCACCTCGTCAAGCCTTCAGTGCCTCGCTACTCCTCGGAAGCAACCAACGGCTGACTATCGATTGTTGTGGCAACCCCTTGTTTTCTCTATGCTGGACCTGCAGGACCTCCTGAAGGAGCTGCGTCAGGCGAGGCCCTTGCTGTGTCTCCTTCGCTCTCATCCGCGCGAACCGCTTACACATTAAAGGGGGGGTGCCTGAGCATCACGACTCAGGGCTCCTACTGGCTCTCCAGCCCTCACCCTCTGGCCTTGACCACGACATCGCGACCTGGCATACCAGCGACGACTGAGACTCGCTCGAGGGCCAGGACCCGAGGACGTAGAGCAGAAAGGGGAGCAAAGGCGAGGGCAGAGAGACACATGAGGACCTCACCGAGCAACCTCGCGCCTGCCGAAGCACGGGCCCGGCGACACACTAGAGAGCGGCCCCTGATCATCGAGATAAGTCATCGCCCGGAAGCGCCAGCTGCCGTGGCACCATCCCCGCACCTAATGCCATCCCGTGTTAGCGACGCCATTCTCCTTTCTCACCAAACGACGGCTGCTTGGGCGCCAAAGGGGACCTCCTGAGCATCGCGACTCAGGGGCTCTTACCGGACTCCGGGTCGCTCACCTCCTGGCCTTGACCACGGCATCACGACCTGGCATACCAGCGACGGCTGAAGCCGCCTTGAGACTGGGACCTGTCGGCTTAGAGCACCAAGCCCTCGTGAGGTTAGAAAGGGAGGACCGAGCTAAGGCGGAATGAGCAACTCGCGCAAATTTACGACAAGGGTTATATTAACAAAACAGGATCACATGCACCTTACAAGCCCCTACAGGACGCGTTTTTGATTCCTCGCAGGGAACGGATCCTAAAGGGACACAAACTACGCGCGTCCCTGCAATAGACGCCATCATCAACAGTGGGCGGTCAAGCACCGACGCCAACCCCATCCAGATCAGAGTCGGCGGCGGCCTGACGAGCCCGCCCTGCTCCAGGAGCGGCGCCGGCTCGGGGGCTCGTAGCTGTCATCGCTCGTCTCCGGAGTCGCGAAGAACTCGCAGGAGTCGCTGGAACCTCCGGCGTCTCCACCGCCTGAGGAGCCTCCAAGGGAGCGGGTGGCGAGCCCAGTCCTCGCCGCAGCAGGGCCCAGGCCACCTTCCCCGGGGCAGCACTCCAGCTGGCGCCCGCTCACATCGAAGACCTTGAAGAGCATCACCGAAGCACCGTCATAGTCCAAGTGGATCGCGAAGACGCCCCTTGTCCTGCAAACCCGGGCGATCTCTCTCCAACCCCGAGTCATGTAGACCTCGCCCGGGGCGACGACCGCGACCTCTGCCTCGGTCGCGAGGGTGTTGCAGCCGGCGTGCTACAGCCAGAGCTCCAGGGGCTCCCCCCGGGTCATGATGGAGGCGAAGAAGGGAGGCAGGCGGATCCAAGACTGAAGAGGAATGGCGATGTGGAGCACGAACTCTTGGGAGGAGCCCTCGGTGTGGACCCCACGGGGGACGAGCCACACGTTCGTGACCCGTCGGCGCCGATGGCGGCGCCGCCCGTGGCGGTCAACATCAGCTCCTCCGGGGCCCTCGACGTGGGCGTACAATGGGAGCGGGAACCCCGGCTGCGCCCGCTCGCACAAATGCCTCGATACCACCTGAAGGGCCCCCTCGTCCGGGCCATGGTGGACGAGCCGTTTCTTCGGCGGAAGTGGGTCTGGCCCCTCTCGGGGAGCCTTTCCCTTCTTTGCCGTCGAGAACCAGTGGATCGAAGCCATCGCGGCAAGATGGAGCAAGGATCGGGAAGAAGGAGAAGCAAGGAGGGATGGACTGGAAGGGCGTGCGCTGTTCCGTACTTATAGCCGGTGAAGGCCAACCGCCGACCTCCACGATCACAGGTAATCATGACCCATTTTGCATGCAGGGACTTGTCCAATCCGTGCAGTTGCCGAGGCGCCATGGGGAAGTGGAGACACCCACGTCCAATCAACCGCCACACGGCGCCTAAGGCCACAGGCTGTTAGGACCCGCGGCACTTCGCTCTTGCCCTTCCGCCTCCCAGCACGGCCAAGTCCGGGCGCGCCTTGGGCCCGGGGGCTACTGTCGGCGTTCTGGGAACCGGGGTCCCCAGACTTGCCTGTCTGCGGCCTGCGGCGTGGCTCAAAGGGGGGCCCAGCACGGCCCATCTTCACCAACACAAACCCAAGACCCTCATGAGGGGCCAAGCCTCGCGGGGCGGATGATGCGGAGCTTCCTTAGGCACGGCCTCGTTAGGCTGGCTCACGAGGAGGCGGAGAAATCAAGGCGGGGTACCTCGTGAGGTGCCCGTGACGCAAGCCATGACGACTCAGGGCGCCAGGCGGGTGCCAGCCGCGCAGCGTCCTCCTTTCCTCTTTGGTGCAAAGGGGGCAAGCACAGTCGCGGAGTACCGAGGCATCAGGCAAAGGTTGCCATTTCGGTGCAACGAGACCAAGACCAGGAGGACTACGAGATGGAGGTCACCGTGGAGCCCAAGACGGCGTCATCACCAGAGCTTTGCGCAGGCGAAGACTACTTTTGTCAGGATAGCTGATACTTGCTGTCCCCTTTCAAATTAGCCCGCCATTGTTGGCTCCCTTCCCGCTCGATATTTGGGAAGAGGACCAGGGCCTCTATAAATAGGACCAGCCACCCACATAGTAGGGGATCGGTCGGTTAGAGAGAGAGGGTCTCTGGGGGTAGAGAGGTTGGAAGCAGAGAGAGAGAGAGAAAGAGAAAGGCGACTGAACTCCTCCCAGCAGTTCATCGCCCCGGCCAAGAACAGACCCTCGCGAGGCTATTCTTCCTTGTATTGTTCATCATCATCAGCCCAAGAGGAAATCCACCACACCACACACTGGAGTAGGGTATTACACCGCAACGGTGGCCCGAACCAGTATAAACCCTGTGTCTCTTGTGTTGTTCTTCCCATAAGTTTAGATCCTAGCATGGCGGAGGGGTGCAGGTAGGTAGAAGGTGAAATCTCCACGCGCACCCCAGTGTTCGAACCTCAAGGGTCTGCCGGAACCCGAAATCCGACATTACGAGTTTAAAAGGAAAAGCCTGCCGTGTTCACATCGCACCCCCACACGGTTGGTCCGGCACGCCGCTCAAGCGGGAATGCGTGCGGTGTTGCATTTTCACTTACAAGTGGGACCGCAGTTGAGCAAACAGACTATCGGAAAACCCCCACCCCGCCCACCGCGTGATGGCTGAGAAAACAGGAGGGAGAAGAGATGGCTGTAGCACGGACTCCAAGAAAATTGGTGTCGGATGGGACTCATGTGGGTGGCGTGTGCCGTACTGCTAGACGTGAATGCTAGTTATGGCCCATGCCACCCCACTATATCGAGCCTATATCGAGGTACGTAGAACAAATTTCCTATAGTCCGTGCTCAACCCTCCTCTATCTCTCTTCTCAGCCAGCCAACGGACGCGCGGAGCCTATCGTCTGTTTGCTCACATGCGGCCCCACATGTCAGTGAAAACGCAAGAGGACCCGCTGAACCTACACATCTTTCACCTCGATGTGCTGGTGATGAAAAACAAATCCAATAAAGATCTTCGGTGGCCGCTTTTGGAGTTACTCAAGAGTAGTAAGATTCTATTTATAGTTTAACCCAAGATGCACATCTCCTGGCTTCAACTACCACTCAATTTTCTTTCATGACACGACCTGGATGCTGGATGTCCCACGTGTCGACAAAAGGAGGAAGAACCCGACCAAATCTTCGGTTCTGCTCTTAGATGAGATTAGTGCACTTTTTGATACTCCTACTAGAATAGAGGCTAGACATGAGACTAGATGCGAGGAAGCAATGTCTACTTCTTTACACTCGAAGAAAAAAGAAGCACGCAAGATCGAGCCTCCACAGATCAACAGTGAATGCATCGAGAAGGCACTAATCCAACTTATAGGAGTAGTAAAATGTATTCTTGTGGTTCTTGTTTTCTTTGGTCTTGCTTTTCTAGTCGAAATTATCGTTGGAGTTCATGCAAAACGGAGGTGCGTTTGGAGTCGTGCGTTGGAGTTGGCCTTACAAGTGGGTCCGCAGTTAAGGAAACTGACTATCGGCAAACCCCCACCTCGCCTGCCGCGCGATGGCTGAAGTTAGAGAAACGACTAGGATGAAGGGATTGCTCTAGCATGGACTCCAAGAAATAATATGGTGTCAGATGGATGTCGTGGTGGTGGCGTGTGCCGTACTCCTGGACGTGAATGCTTGTTCTGGCCCATGCCACCCTACTACTCCTACTACTTACTCCTACTAGTATATAGTATACCGGTATCAAGGATTCGAGGTGCTGGTTACATACAATGAACACATTAACATATGGCTACAATAAAAACACCCGCCCGACGCGCGAAGCATGTGAAGCTAGTACAAATTTAGAGAAACGACTCGAAAGACATTCATAAATTTAGTAAGTTTATCACATGCATATCATTTTATTACATACAACAGGTCATCAACCCACATCGACAACGAGGATACATTATAAATACTAAAGTTTTCACCACACAACAAATAACAAGCAATGAAATGAACTTCAACTCAACCATTTCTCGGCGTTGGAAACGCTTGCTTTGAACCACAAGTGATTCTCTAGGACGGGCCATCGATTGTCGATATGGAAACCAACATAGGACCGATCATCCAGGCTGAAGCGGCCTACTATATCCCTACCAGGGTAGGGAACCACACAAATGTCCGAGGTATAGACACAGTTGCTTCTCATAAATGTGTCAACAACAGTTGGATCTCCTTTCACCATCATCAGATAGTTTTGTCCAAGGAAAAGCGAGTTTTCTCCAAGACTATCAAGTCTGTACCAGGGAGAAGGAGTTGGCTCTAGCACACTAGTATCCATCCCGAATACAATGCAACGGGTGTTGGAATAGGTCCGGAGAGTGTGACCATGGGAGACACCTGCTTCCTTAGTAGTAACATCATCAGTGGGCTGTATACACACAAGAAGAGGTGATCCATCAGAATTAGTTTCCAGGCACCACAGAGTATATGGGCGCTGCTCGTTCTCATGCTCGTGATCATCACCATCGTCATCTCCCCCTTGGTTATAAATTTTTTCAAGTATAGGTGGTGGGATGTTCACAGGACCTTGGAAACACAAGAAGAAGGTTAATTAGTAAAGGGAAACTTGCTAACCCGCATGCATGTGGATGAAACAATTATAATTATGGTGGAAGACAAACATACCGAAACTATGAGGATGCCATGCAAAAACAGGCCACGAGTGGTGGCAACAAACACAAGGCCCTCGTATTGAATTGCATCACAATACTCATCCGTGTACAGAAACTGATTTTTGAGCAATATCCATCGAGTGAAACCATCAAGGACGGCAACAAGCTTGTCGAAGATAGCAACAACATCATAGTTGCTGTAATTCCAAGAGCGGTTGGGAACTCGACAAATTGCTATCTTCTATAGAATACAATCACCATGATCGTATTTGAACGTGTGTACATTACCGGTGTGCTCAACCTCTGGGCAGTGTGCTGAGATTTTTGGAAGTGGAACCCGGTGACGAGTGTACACATTCACAAGTTCCCACTCGCAATTGGACCCAATGTAAACAACCCAATCTCCATTTGCGCCCGCCCAAGCCTTACCCTCAAGCGATGGCATCGTAACATCATATGTATCATTATCAAGCGGCATCAACTTGCATAGGGCGAGGCCTCCGTCGTGCCGGCGCCAGTCATCATCAGGGTCACGGCGAAGAAGATAAGGGAGATCAAACCGCTCCTTGACTCTTGGGTTCTTTGTAATGATGTTATTAGTTGAGTCGATAATGGGCTTGAACGAACCTGTCGTGCTAGCCGAGGTGATGACGTCGCACCGATCAATGAGTTCCTCCACCACGTCATCTTTCAGATCGGGGCAAGAATAACGGGGTCGTTTCCGGCCTGTTCCCTCCATGGAGAAGACGATCGAACAATGGCAGAAGAAAGGGTGAAGGGCTGAAGGAAAATGGAGGAGGGAGAGGAAGAGCGTGCGACAAGAGTTCCAAATCAAGAGGGAAAGGCGAAGAATCGGTGGACGGTTGCGAGTTTGCCACGGTTCACGAAGAGGCGCCCCGGCCTACACGTCCGTTCGGAAATACTCCTACTACTCGCCGTCGTCTCACTGATATGTTGGAACGGGACCACATGTCAACGAAACATGGTGTGTAATTTCTCGTGCAAAATGCGATCTGGCCGCGTTGGCCCGAGGTGCCGCATTAGTTATCGACCTTTATTTTTTAATGGCATGCCGATCAGTTTTGAAGCACAACTAACTGGTACTGTACATAGAGAAAATATAAACTACTCTACCACTACTCCACCTCCAGTACTAGTAGTATAAAAAAGATATATAGGCTGGAGCTTGAGCGCTTTCTTACTAAGGGCTGCCCACTTGCTTCTCACACTACCACCCTCTCTCCAGATCTAAAAAAGACGGCCCCTCTCTCCGTCCTCACCGGTGGTCACAAGTCCGCCGGGGAAGAAAAGGACGTGCAGCGTTGATGCACTCGTCGTCGGCGAGCGAGGTCACGCACTGACGACAAGTCCGTCCTCTCAGACCTAGCGCCCGTGCGGGATGGCCTCTGTCCCTAAGCTCGCTGCCGTAGTGTGTGCGGAGGACGATGACCACGAGCGAAGCCACTTCCCGCCGACCCTCAGGAATGCTACCTCTTTCCGAACCATAACCTTGTTCTATTGCCCCATCTGCCACGTCGTTGAATGTGGATCTTTTTCCACTCCACCATCTTCCCAATTTGCTATCCTCTGCTCTGCTGGCCACACAAACGAAAACCATAATTTGCACTATTAAAAGAAACCCTACTTCATGCAAACTAATCCATGTCTGGGTTGAATAAGGAAAGGAAGGGAGACTGTACTGTCCAAGAGAGTAGGCATCGAACCCGCATCTAGGTTGAAAAGGGGAAAATCAGTAGCTAAGGAACGCGTCTCGTGTCTCTTGGTTGAAGAAGGGTAGAAAGGCATGACAACGCAATAGAGAATGACCTGGTCGATCAGTTTGTTATACTCGCATAGGAAAAAGGTCGCTAAAGAGAGCAAAAATGGGACATAATCCACATATGCTGCCTGGATATTTGTTGCTCTAGGCAACCATACCTCCCTCACCACTCTGCGTCCGTGGAGGTACATCGTACTGGTGCGCCCACTGTCCTAATGGGCCTCCCATGCTCTTATTGCCACTTTTTTTTGCTGTTAGTATAACGCCAACAGTCAAGTCAAGCAATGCTACTGCTAAAGTGATGCCACATTTAACTAATGCCGCTCCCAGTCTAATGCCACCGATAAATTTAAGCAATGCCATTTAATGTCACTGGATTATTTCAGGGTTAGCTGTTGATTGCGGATGTATTAAAGATTATTCAGCTAAGGCATTCTAATGCTGTTGCACAGCCAATATACCAACGATGAAACTTGTTACTACCTTCAGATTTTTGCACTGTTAATGCTTATAGATTACATACCTCACTTTCATGAGATAAGTTAATTTTTTTTGTACAGTGTCACCAAAATGCCAAGGCGCTGATGTCATTTTATTTTGGTTAAACTGCACAGACAATTATGAAGACAAGGGGAAAGGTCAAGAGTGGGCACCTCCTCCTCCGGTTGTTCTCTTGATTCGTTCGATCAAGTTTTTATGTTTGATCGATTATCAAGATTGGGATAGCAATTTTTAAGCCCCCCCGAGTTCGAAATGATATTTACCTTGGAGGTACATGGTTTGCAATTTTTATATACTGTCATTAGTTAATAATGCTAGTTACCTTCAGATTTTTGTATTTGGTTTAATGCTCATACAGAGCTAGTATACCAATGCTGAAACTTGTTACCTTTACATTTTGTATTGTTAATTCTTATAGAAACCTTCCAATGCTAGAGTTTATTGAAATCTGTTCAGTAAAACCATTGTACTGTACCCTGTAATAAACTAACTACTCTACTATTGCACTAGCCACTGGATTAGTGTATATTTGTAGTATTCAAATGGTGTTGCATTAGCGTATGGACATAAATAAAGTGTGGCAAGCTTTCCCAGATATGTGCTCAAGAAAACTACTACCTGTTTTTCTAAATACTAGACATTTGGGTACTTTAAATTGAACCGCGAAAACGTCTTATATTAAGGAACAAAGGGTGTACAGTTCACTCAAATTATCCCGGTAAAGCTAGTCACACCTTTGTTAAAATTAATGTTCATTATGTTATCGGAGGAGGTCTGTATGTTTGTCTCTAATGCCTGTCGACTACATACCTGACATCATGATGTATTGTTAAGTCATTTCCTTTTGTACAGTGTCACTGAATTGTCAAGGCGGTGATGGCATTTTATTTTAGTAGAACTGCACAAAATTTGCTTAAAAGAAGAGGAAAGGTCAGGAATGGCTCAGTTTTTCAGAAAAAAACTATGTATGCCTTCCTGACATCAGCCGCTGTTGCTTTATTTATTCCTTCAAACAGGTGGTTAGAAACAGTCTTGCTACCTTTTCCCATTATGAAATTGGAATGCTTATATTTGTGAGTCTATGCTTCAACTAGTGCCACTTTTAGAGTAATCACACTTTCAATATCTATGCAAACAGGGATGCTCGATTTTAGTGGAGCTGCACAAAAAGTCCAACTGGTTCAACATTAGGAGCATATTTTTTTCCAAACCTTTATATCCAATTGGTGGCACTATGAGATGTTCATTACGAAGGTACATGGTTTGCTACTATCTTGCTACTCTTTTTGTACTGTCATTAGATAGTAATACTAGTGGTTTGCATGTGAATTTATTAGCAGGGTGGACCTACATTGGAGGTGCAGGACCGGATTCAATGATTGGATGCTCAATTTCGGTTGTATTGATTTCACCTCTTCCATCACTGCGAACATGGATATCCTTGGTCTAATGAAGAATAGGCGCTATATTTCTGCTCTGAACCAGCAAATCAATTCAGTATGAAATTGTCCAGGGCAAAACATAACTGTATCAGATTGTCCAGTGCAGAACATGACAGATGCTAAGAGGAAGAGACATGTTTAAACTGAAAATACAAGGTGTGATTTATGTTTACTAGCTGCTTGATATTTGTGCAGACAGAGATGTCTGCCCGTTGCAATTTGGCAGACAAACAAAGTGTCCGCAATTTTGGTTGAACCGCACAAGAGAATAGTATAGTCACTGCATGCAGTGCCATTTGAAAATAGACACAGAAAGATTGGATAGTCACTTCATGGACTGCAAAAAAGTAGTACTGTACTATTTATTGGCCAACACTAGGTTCTTTATTGCTTTGGTCTAATTATACAATGGGCATCATTTTGCCTAAGTTAAAGTTTGTATTCCGAAAATAGTCTCGCGGTGTGATCGAGAGAAGACCAAATCATATTGCAGTGGATGTTCCTCCATCATGTGTGGTTCATTCTCATGGTTCCAGCTGTTGGTGAAACCACTTACGTTTGCAAGAGGAATTGTAGACTTCACAAACAAATTTGTCTTTCAGTCTGTACTGAATGTTGGCCAAGAGAAGCATCCATGTTAGTAGGAAGAACAGATGTTTTTTCTAGATCTCTGCTTTTGGAGCTACATATTTGTATATGATCTGTGAATCATTGAGATGCATTAACATGTTGATCTTATGTATGGGAATCGTACTAGTTAGTTTTAGTTGCGACGCGAGATCCGAAGTGGCTGATCTTTGCTTTTGGAGCTACATATTTGTATATGATCTATGAATCATTGAGATGCATTAACGGTTACTTATTTCTGTTCGCTCAGTGTTTACAAGTTACTGATCGATCACTAGCTAGCCTACAAATGCGCTCCTGGCAGTTTTATTTGCGACGCAAGATGCAAAGTGGTAGTTTTTTGAATAAAAATGCCTACATTTGAAGAAACTGACAGGCTACACTATCGATCCTACACGGATAAAAATGCCTACCTCTGAAGAAACTGACAAGCTACACTATCGATCCTACACGGATAAATAGCGGATCACACACGTACTACCTCCTTTCCGGTTTGCAGGGCTCAATTCAAGAAATGACCTACTCGATCCTACACGAATAAATAGCGGATCACACACGTACTAGTACAGTACCTCCTTTCCGGTTTGCAGGGCTTAATTCAAACCTCTCACCAACCAAGGTACTCCCTCTGTCTGGGATTTATTAGTCCCATGAGCAAAGCAGCAAGACCAAGGCATGGCAATAATTAATGGCATGCAGAAGTTTAAGCCTAATTAATTCCAGCGATTTAAGTGGTTGCATGCGTGCCCTCGGCTGCGACTCGTTGCATGCTGCTTCGCGTACTGCCTGCGAGCGATTCTGAGTGCTTGCATGCAGCCGGCTGTAGTTAAGGCAACTAATTGATGCGAAAAAGATACACTTTAAATCCGTGGAATCATTATTGACAAGGAGGGAGATGACTCGAGTGCACTCGTTTGACCACCATGCCGGCGTGCGATCCAGACGGGACGGGACATCACAGTCATAATTTCAGTTTCTCTAGTTTTCCACGGCAAGCTAGCGCGCTAAGCCATTATGCATTGAATTCCGATGATCGTTGCACTACCTTCCACCTATAAGTACTGTTTCTCGGCCTTCTCAGGTGCCACCGTGACCCAACTCGCCATATCCTCATAAGCTCCCACTGGCCCGACGTCGCTCGCCACATCCGCCATGCCCCCGCCCGTCCGCGGTAGGAGACGCCGGAGGCGGTCACCGCCAGAACTAGTGTTCGGGTTTTCACCGGAAGGCAGACGGAGGGAGGAGGCATTCTATCTGTCTTTAGATAGCAATGCGGAGATCGAGGAGTTGTTGGAGCGTGACCGCATGGCGGAGGAGCAGGAGTTGTTGGAGCGCGACCGCCTAGCGGAGGAGCAGCGTATCGCCGATTTGCGCCGCCAGCGGGACATGGAGCAGCAGCGCACCGATGCTCTGAGTCGCGAGCAGAGCGCCCGCAACTGGGCTGACTACGTGGAGGCCGGCGCTCGACAAATAGCACTGGAGGCTGTCGGGCACGCACACGTTCACGACGCTGATTTTTACTACCAGCTCGTCAAGTGGGTTTCCTGCTTGGAAGCCGAAGCTTTGGTGGACCACGCCGGCATGGAAAGGGCCAACGCGCGCGAGCAACGCGCCCTATCGCACCTCTGGCAAGTCCGAGGCGAGGCGGAGGATGCCGGTGCCTGCGTTTAGCATGGACAGCAGATGGCGGCCGGCATCGTCTAGTTAGCTAAGAGTAAGTTAGTACTTGTACGCTACTAGAGTGTTAGTGGGAGTAGATAGTTAACTTGGCTATGATGGTTGTCAACATGGAAGTTCAGTACTCTATATGTGGATCAGACATGTTACTTTGCTTTGAATGTTGAACTTTTCGTTTGAATGTATGGAATGGGCTGTTATTTTTTAAATGGGTTGTATTTGTGCTCCACGGTTTAGAGGCTGACTTGTGGGCCTAGCAAGTTGACGCGTACACAATCAGGAGATGATTGTATGTGGAGAGGATGACAGCAGGGACCCGCCAAGGTCATGGCAGTACGCAAGCAAGTGCCTCCTTATTTCAAGACAATAAAAAAATGGCTCCTCCTAGTGGATTTCTGACATCTGGGCCCCATGCCATTGTCAACATAGTCAATAAACGAGAGAATTGCACAACGAGCGGCTGACACCAGGGACCCAACAGCTCGCCTAGTTATTTTTGTTTTGGGTTAATTTGGTAAATGCCACTCCAAATCTGGTGTATCCGAGAAATGCCACTGCAATTTCCAAACTTTAAAAAATGCCATTTCATGCCATTTCTAGTGGCGTTTTTCAAAGTTTGCAAACTGCAGTGACATTTTTCAAAGTTTGCAAAAATTGTAGTGGCATTTTTCAAAGTTTGGAAATTGCAGTGGCATTTTTATGAATCGCCATAATTGGAGTGACATTTATCTAATTTGTTTTTGAGATGGAAGCAGGATGTCACTGGGCTGTGCGGGACACTCTAGCATGTCTAGACAGCCTTTTCTTTTATGTTTACCACAGACCAGCCCAGTAGTTTTTTTCTTTCTGAAAATGGCTAGCCCAGTTCTTTTGTGATTTGTCAAGTAAGTCGCTTTATCATGCCTGTTGGGCTGCAAATCTTTCAAGACGTGGAGAGTTTCATTCGGCTGGCCGAGAAAACGGCCTATCAGTAATGAGAAATGGGCTGTACATTTTTTAAACACATCAAACCGGCAATTATTTTCACATATCTATTTTTCATTTCAAGATTTTAAATTGCATTGATTTTTATGCATGGACAATTTATTGGATTTTATATTGATATACATTTATTTTTAAAATCAGTCTGAATGTGACTTGAAATTTCGGGATTAAAAACAGTTCAGACCGCACCGACATATGCAAAATTTCGTATAATTTTTAAACCGTGGCCGCAATATGGGCTGTAATGCTAACATAAAGAATATGGGCTCCAAAAAAACTCGTAAGAATTAGCAAATGGGCTGTAAATTATTTGAAATAATGGCAGATGGGCTGTATGCTGTTTTCCACAGATTTGAGGCTTTCCACAGATGGCATGTATACTGTTGGATGTCCATCCAAGGACTGTCGTGCTTCTTCAATCTCTGCTCTTCCTGCTCCAGCCGCTCAAACAAGCGCCAGCGGGACTGCCTGCTCCCTCCTCCCCGCGGCCGGCGGTGCTGCCGTGCAGGCCTCACCGCCCCACCGTACTCCCATCGCTGGCCTAGCCATCCCTCTACTCACCCACACCTGCTGTTATTCTCCGGCGACGGCAGACGGACCAGTAAACCCTCGTACAGTCGTACTCCCCTCCGTGTGGGAAACAAAAACAACGGCCGAGTCTTCCCTGCCTCCGTGTCGTTCCCTTCCTAGGCCTCGCCGCCATCTACCGCCTTGGTGCTCTTGGCATGGCGTGGTCAGCGTGGTTAACGACCGACATGCATCTAAAGTGGACTGTACGTGGAGAGGCTAACAACTGGGTCCATGACCGCATGCAAGGAAATGCCTCCTTATTACGCGCAAAATAATGATTTCCTCCACTTGACATCTGGGACCCACCGAAACGGCCTCTGTATTTCGCGAAAAAAACGTTACCGCCGCTGACAACTCGGACCCACCAGCTATATATTCGCACGCAAGGAAGTGCCTCCTTATTACGCACAAAAAAATGAATACCCCCTGCTAGCTGGGACCCAGTATAGTGGGCCTACTAAGTTGACGGGGACGAAGGGCTTTGTCAACTTAGTCAATATGCACGATTCTAGCTCGACTGACCGTACGATGTCCATCCAACGGCTGTAGTGCTTCTTCAACCTCTGGTCTTCTTGCTCCAGCCGCCCAAAGCAGCGCTAGTCGTGCTGCCTGCTCTTGCCTCCCGTGGTCGGCTATGCTGCCGCGGAGGCCTCACCGCCCCCATACTACTCCCACCGCTGGCCAGGCCATCCCTCCACTCCACTCACCCACACCCCTTGTTATTCTGCAGCGACGGCAGCGCAACCGAACCAGTGAACCCTCGTACTCCTCTCCGCGTGGGCATCCACTGCCGCGTCTTCCCCAGCTCCGCGTTGTCCCCTTCCTAGTCCTCGTCACCGTACACCGCCGTGGTGCTGTCGACGTGGCATGGTCAATGTGGTCAACGACCGAATTCCATCAGAAGAATACTGTACGTGGAGAGGGTGACAGCTGGGTCCACGACAGCCGCAAGGAAGTGCCTCCTTATTACGCGGAAAATAATTATTCCTCCACCTGACAGCAGGGACCCACCGGAAGCCCACCAGTATATCGCGAAAATACGTTTGCCCATGACTGCTGGGACCCACCCAACGGGCCATCATATTTCGCGAAAAAACGTTTCCCCTGCTGTCAGCTCGGACCCACCGGAAGTGCCTCCTTATTATGCACAAAAAATGAATACCCCCTACTAGCTAGGACCCACCTTGGTGGGAGGCTGACTTGTGGGCCTACTAAGTTGACGGGGACGGAGGGCTTTGTCAAGTTAGTCAATATGCACGATTCTAGGTCCAGTGACCGTACGATGTCTATCCAACGGCCGTAGTGCTTCTTCAACCTCTGGTCTTCTTGCTCCAGCCGCCCAAACCAGCGCCGGTCGTGCCTCGTGCTCCTGCCTCCCGTGGCCGGCTGCGATGCGGCGGAGGCCTCACCTCCCCCTACTACTCCCACCGCTGGCCAAGCCATCCCTCTACTCACCCACACCCCCTGTTATTCTGCGGCGACGGCAGCCTCACACCGCAGCGAACCAGTGAACCCTCGTACTCCTCTACGCGTGGGCATCCACTTCCGCGTCTTCCCTGGCTCCGTGTCGTCCCCTTCCTAGGCCTCGCCGTCGTCCACCGCCCTGGTGCTCTCGGCGCGGCGTGGTCAACAAGGAACGGCTTCCATCGGACGTGGACTGTACATGGAGAGGCTGACAGCTGGGTCCACGGCCGCAGCAAGGAAGTGCCTCCTTATTACGTGCAAAATAATTATTCCTCCACCTAACAGCGGGGACCCACCAGATAGGCCACTGTATTTCACGAAAAGAACATTTGCCCCTGACTGCTGGGACCCACCAGCTACATCTTCGCACGCAAGGAAGTGCCTGACAGTCGGGACCCACCTGGTCGAAGCGTACGCAGCATTGTCATTCTGGTCGCGAACGTGTACGTACATATATACTGGTGGATGTAGAGGCGTGCACGTGTCGTAGTAGAGGCGCGCACGTAGCATGTACACGTATGTACAATAGCCAGGGTGCAAGAAAGAAAATACGGCCACGTATGTGTACATACGGGCGGCGTCTCGAACGCCTACTCGCGCATACGTACGGCCAGGGCTCGTGTACATGGCTGGGTCGGAACGGAGAAACATCATCGTCGTCGTGTTCATGGGGAGGCAACGGAATGCATCGTGTTCATGGGGAGGCAACGGAATGCGTCGTGTTCATCGGGAGGGCTTGGACGGAACAGGCGATGGAAACGAGGCCTGGCATACCGTAGAACGGAGGAAACGGCCTTGTGTTCAACCGGCCACGTTCGAAACGGGATCCTGTTGATCGGGAGGGGTCTGGCGTACCGCAAAATGGAGGAAATGGACCTCCTACAGTCGGAACGGGGGTCCTGTTCATCGGGAGGGGTGTGGCGTACCGCAAAACGGAGGAAACAGACTTGTGTTGGAGCCCTACGGTCGAAACGGGGGTCCTGTTCATCGGGAGGGGTGTGGCGTACCGCAAAACGGGACTCCACAGGATACTATTCATCTCCACCGTCGACCCCTCCGGCCTCGATGAGCTACTGCTCATCCACCATCGACCTCCTCCAGCCTCCACCTGTGACTGTTCATCCACGGGCTCCTGTTCATCCAGCCTCCACCGCGTGCTACTCCAGCGACTACTGTTCAACCAGCCCTCTCCACGGGCTCCTGTTCAACCACCCCTCCACGGGCTACTGTTCATCCTGCCCTCCACCGTCTACTGTTCATCCAGCCCTCCACGGGGTGGTCCTGTTCATCCAGCCCTCCACGGGGTCCTGTTCATCCAGCCCCAACCGGCTCGATCGATCGGGGTCCTGTTCATCCAGAGGCAACACCACGGGGTCCTGTTCATCCACCCCCACCAGGAACTGTTCATCCAAACCCCCCGCAACGCTCACTGTTCATCTATAGGCAACATTGATCGGCTTCAGTTAGCAGCAGTAGCGAAGGAATCGCTCGATCGGGTTCAGTTAACAACCATCGATCGATCGCTCGGGTTCAGTAACGCGTAGCCTGCAGTGCAACCGCTCGGGTTCAGTTAGAGCCCAACGCCTCGCTTGGGTTCAGTTAGAGTCAACGCCTCACACACACGCGCGTACGTGTACGAGAGAAGCGCGCATCGCTCGGCCCCCGACCTCCCACCGTAACCGGGAACTCCCCGAAATTTTCCTCCCCCTCGCTTCTACCATGGTTTTTTCTGTCATGGACGGCCCAAAGAATGTCATGCAGCTGCGTCTCCGGCCCGCCCAGGATGAAAAGCCCATTTTCTGTCATGATATTTTGTCATAGAAGTAGGAGCCCACCACATCTATGATGATACCGGGTTTTGTCACAGTTATCGTCATAGAAGTGTCATATGTATGACAAATTTTTTTTTGTTCGGCCCAAAATGTCACGGATGTGTCTTTTTTTGTAGTGAGGGCCTGCAAAAGATGGGGCCATATAGCCAAATATTGTTACTTCACCTCTAGGCCCAACAACACTTCTACACTGCTCTCGACCTAGATATGAGTTGTTGCTGAATAACACCCCCACCCCTTCACGGATGTTCACATTATCTCTCAAAAGCACAATGAAGGAATGAATTGGAAGAAATTTGTACTGAACAGAGAGGTTTGGGTCCTTCTATGTGGTTTTCCCTTCGACAGAAGATGCATGCATGAATTTGCTAATGCGGTGAGGATCCTTGGTAGATTGGTTCATTGTGATAGAGTTAAGAGCACCAAAGCTAACTTGATGTTTAAGGTCAGAGTGGATTAACTTAGGGACATCTGTGACAACATTGTTGTAGGAGAGGGAGAGGGTTTTTAGACTGAATCACACACTGTGCATGTAGTCATTTTAAAGCAAAAGATGCTGGGATCTGAGGCTTTAGTTGAAGATCCTATCCCACCATTTGGTAACCCTCGCCCCACACTAGTGCAAGAGCATTTCCATCCAAACCAATACAACCATTTTCTGCCCCCCTACAACAGCATGAACTGGATGATGTGCACAATAATCACATACTTGACCTTAGTTAGGAGGCTATGCAACATAATTTGCAGCTGGCTCTTCATCCACCTGGTATGTCACAAGATCAAAATCAGGATATAAAGGTATGCCCCAGACCTGTTGATGCGGCTAATGAGGATGTATATCTTCCTGGATGGGGGTATTGGCATTACCTCAAGAGAACCCAAACATTGATCTGGAAATTCAACCAGGAGATTTCCTTGAGATGAATTATCTGATGGAACCTCTCAATGAGCAGGATGCTAATGCTATTTATGGTCATATTCAGGCAATGGACAATGTCATTAGCCTCACTATATCACTGGTCCCCACTAACAACGGTGTCCCTTCAGTTGAATCTGCTAATGGGCCTGTGAAACCCATTTTTCAAAATCTGATTGACCTTATGTGCTTCTTGGGCTAGCCCAGGAGCTGCAACAGTTATAAGGTGGGCTAGTTCAGGGCTTGGGTCATCCCTGTGGCCATAATGCAATGATCTTCATTTGGAGGTGGTTCTAAATGTTCACCAGCCGGGACAGGATCATTTTGACCCTATGGAACAGGAATTTCTGGTTTATGCTGCAATTTCTGTCAATGTTCAGAGAACACCTACTACATTAAGCTTGGAGAATACTCATGTTGAACCTCCATTGCCGAATGAGTTGAATTTGGATGATTAGCCTTTCCTTAATATTCCTAAAACCATCCATGCACAAATCCTCTTAACGGACAAGGGTGCAATTGTTGCTGATAAGCTCATATCTCACACTGCACCCACCACTGAAGGTGAGACCATTGACTCTGATCTTGAGGCTCCTCAGGTTTTCCTTCTCCTATGTATAATGATTTCAATCAGAATCTGCTTGTGGGTTTTGTTCATCTTCCCTCAGATGTTGTTGACCTTGTGATCATGGAGAAGGAGAGGCTAGCCCCACTTACAAATCCAAAATATGATGTTGAACTGTTGGGATAGGAGGGTGCTGACACATGGAAGTAAAATTTTGCCCCCTCTCAGGATAGAAAAAGGTAATTAATGTCCCCATTGAATGGGTTAATTTTCTCTCTGTGGCACTTTTATCTTCTCAGAAATTTGAGTGTTCAAGTAAGTTTGTTACATCACAAGTGTGGGAGTACATCATTCAAGGTTCTTAATCTAAGATCTTTAAGTCATTTGCCATACCTGACAGATGCATACCATATAAAGTTCCATCATGTCCTATGCAACATGCTCTCTCATCTAAAGTGAACTAGGATATTGCCACCACTCCAACATGTCTATCTACTTCAGAGCATGTAGCCTCCTCTACATCTACCGTCCACAAGAACAAAAAGAGGAAGGACAGAATCCCCTTGGTGGAAACAGAGGTACGAAGAAGTTGCAGAATTCAAGCACTTAATAAGGGTCTTAGAAAGACTGTTTGTGTGGATAAAACTTCCCTAGCTTGCTATGCATTACCTCCTCCTATCCCAACAAAAGTGATTAAAAATCTAAACTCTACTTTTTGCAAGGTCAATATTCACGGATACAATGAGGACATGATGAAGGGAGGCAACAAGAAGCTCAAAAGCAACCCTACCCCTGCAATTGCCGAGGAATAGAAGACTAGATCTAAGAGCAAGAGCCAGAATTAGGAGTTGCATTTGTAGTACTTTGTGCTTTTGATGAGACTGGATGTAATAATGTTGCACACCTCTATGTGTCTGATGGAGTGGATTTGGTTGTACCGTGTTCCTTCACCTATTATAGAGTGGTCCCAATGTTTCTATATGTTTCTGATGTGCCAAGTATTTGTTTTGTTTCAAGTGTGCTTTAGTACTTATGGATAAAACATGTAATATGTTAAACTAAAACATTGGAGGTATCAATGATGAGAAAAAATGGACTCACTTGGAAGTAAAAAAGAGGGATCTGCCTAAGCTACTTTGTTTTTGCAACAAACTAAAAGAGAACGTTTTGATAGCTAGTGCATACAAAAATTATGTGCAAGGCAATTATCTAAATTTGAGTTTCTTCACTCTGTGGGAGCCTCGGGAGGTCTCCTTGTGGAATGGAATGATCATCCTTTTCTAATACCACTACTAACAAAAATGGTTCCTCCATCGCAATTGATTTCACCTCCAAGCAATCTTGAGAACAATGGACACTGACCAACATCTATGGGCCTTGTCAGAATGATTCTAGAACTCAGTTTATTAACTGGTTTCAAGATGTTAACATTAAGGATGATGTATGATATGTCTCAAACATATCTATAATTTATGAAGTATTCATGCCATGTTTACAACAATTTTATATGGTTTTGGTATGATTTGCATGGAACTAACCCAGACTGACGCTTTTTTCAGCAGAACTACCGTGGTGTTGTTTTTTGTGTAGAAATGAAAGTTCTCCAAATTAGTTGAAACTTTTTGACGATTTTTTTGGAACAAAAGAGGCACTAGAAGCTTCGTGGGAGGGTCAGAAGAGCCACGAGGTGGGCACTGATGACCTACAAGTATAGGGGATCAATTGTAGCTCTTTTTGATAAGTAAGAGTGTCAAACCCAACAAGGAGAAGAAGGAAATAACAAGTGGTTTTCAGCAAGGTAATGTCTGCAAGTGCTAAAGTTGTAAGTAGCGGAGTAGTTTGATAGCAAGATAATTTGTAACGAGCAAGTAACGATAGTAGTAACAAAAGTGCAGCAAGGTAGCCCAATCCTTTTGAGGCAAAGGACAGGCCAAAATGGTCTCTTATGAGAAGCAAAGTGTTCTTGAGTGTACACGGGAATTTCATCTAGTCACTTTCATCATGTTGGCTTAATTCGTCTTTGGTACTTTGATAATTTGATATGTGGGTGGACCGGTGCTTAGGTGCTGTTCTTACTTGAACAAACCCCCTACTTATGATTAACCCTCCTGCAAGCATCCACAACTACGAGAAAATTATTAAGAATAAATTCTAACCATAGCATTAATTAAACTTTTGGATCCAATCGGTCCCTTACGGAATACTACATAAACTGGGGTTTAAGCCTGTGTCACTCTCGCAACCCACCATCTAATTGCTACTCCACAATGCATTCCCTTAGGCCCAAATATGGTGAAGTGTCATGTAGTCGGCATTCACATGCCACCACTAAGGGAATCACAACATACATACTATCAAAATATCAAACACATATCAAGTTCACACGGTTACTTGCAACATGATTTCTCCCTTGACCTCAAGAACAAAGTTAACTACTCACAAATGATAAACATGCTCATGATCAGAGGAGTATTAAATAGCATATTGGATCTGGACATATAATATTCCACCAAATAAACCATATAGTAATCAACTACAAGATGTAATCAACACTACTAGTCACCCACAAGCACCAATCTATAGTTCCGGTAACAAGATTGATCAAAGGAGATGAACTAGGGTTTGAGAGTAGATGGTGCTGTTGAAGATGTTGATGGAGATTGCACTCCCCAAGATGGGAGAGTTGTTGGTGATGATGATGACGATGATTTCCACCTCCGGGAGGGAAGTTCCCCCGGCAGAATCGCTCCGCCGGAGGGCAAAAGTGCTCCTGCCCAAGTTCCGCCTCGAGGCGGCGACGCTCCGTCTCGAAAGTACTCTCCTTATTTTTTCTAGGTCAAAATGACATATATACCAAAAGATGGGCACCGGAGGTGGTCCTGGGTGAGCACAACCCATCAGGGCGCGCCTGGGCTCCCTGGCGTGCCCAGGTGGGTTGTGCCCACCTTGTGGTTATTTGCTCCAATAATTCTCAAATATTCCATAAAAAATCCTCGTGAAGTTTCAGCTCATTTGGAGTTGTGCATAATAGGTAGCATGGCATAGCTTTTTCAGGTCCAGATTTCCAGCTGCCAGAATTCTCCCTCTTTGTGTATACCTTGCATATTATGAGAGAAAAGGCATTAGAATTACTCCAAAAAGCATTATTATAGATAAAAACGTTATAAATAACAATAAGAAAACATGATGCAAAATGGACGTATCAACTCCCCCAAGCTTAGACCTTGCTTGTCCTCAAGCGAAAACCAAAATCGAAAAACATGTCGACATGCTTTGAGAGAGAGGTGTCGATAAAAACAAAATACGGGCATAGAAGCATCATGTTGATTATTATAACAATAACAAAATTAAACATAAGACTTTTATCATGGAACTTTTATCATATACTTCTCATCAATAAGTAACAATTCATCACACAATCGAAGTATAAAGCAAAAACTCTATTAAAAACCAACAAACTATGTTCTCAGTCAACTTAGCAACTACAATTCATCATCTTGTCAGGAAGGGTCACGTATCAGAGCCTTTAGGCAAGTACACATGCTCAACCATCATATAATCTTCTATGATTGCTAACACTCACCGCGTACATATGAGCAAAACGTTTCATCCGGACACATAGGAAGATAGGGGCTTATAGTTTTGCCTCCCAACGTACTCACCTCAAGGGTGATATCAACAATAATAACTCATGTTATCTATATTCAGCTGGAAATATGTGCCTAGATCTTTCCTCACCACATGATGCTTGCCAAGGGAGAAAAATAAAAAGGAATAGAAGGAAAACTTTGACTCTTTGAATAAAAGTAAACACATAAAAGTAAAAGATAGGACCTTCGCAGAGGGAAGCAGAGGTTGCCATGTGCTTATTTGTTTGTATGCTCAACCCCTTAGTGCAAAAGAATGCGATGTTACATTTCCCCTTATGATAGCGACCTTTATTATGCAGTCTGTCACTTTTATTCTTCACCATCACAAGTTTGTGCAACACTCAATTTTCTCTTACACTAAATGATCTCACACATTTAGAAGCAATTTTAATTGCCTTTTTGCACCGATGATAACTTACTTGACGGATCTTGCTCAATCCCTAGGTAGGTATGGGGGAAACTTGAAAATAAGATTTGGGTTTAAGGGTTTTTGGATGCACAGGTAGTATCTCTACTTCGTGCGGAATTTTTGGCTAGGAAAGATAGGGGGCAAGCACCACATGTTGAAGGATCTATGACAATATGACTTCTATGTGAATATAAACAAACATAAACCATTAAGTTGTATTCATTGTCCAACGTAAACAATTTTGGCATATAATATTTTAATGAGGGCTCACAATCACAAAAGATTTCTAGGATAGTATATTTATATGTGAATCTTCTCTTCCTTATTAATTTTCTTTCATGAGTTGCATCATTGACTAATGCTATGTTTGTCAATCTCTAATAAAATTTTCTACTTATACTTTTCCTTATGTGGTGTCATCACCTACCATAGGATTAGTATATGATCTTTTCATCATTTCTTTCCTTTTATTTATTTATTTCCTTTCTCTTTTCCTTTCTTATTTCTTTTCTTTAATTGCAACATGAAAGTAAAGTAAAGAAAACAAAAACTCAAACTAAACTTTATTACATAACTTGCACACGATTACGGGGATAGATCACTAAGCAAACTCTCAAGGAAGAAAGGATTGAACTAACTTTTATTCATCTAAAGCAAAAATATCGAACTAAAATAAGTAAAAGCAAAAATATAGTGGGATGATACGATACCGGGGCGCCTCCCCCAAGCTTGGCAGAAGCCAAGGGGAGTGCCCATACCCGATACTCGATTCTCCTTTGGTGGTGGAGAATGTGATGTTGGTGATGAAGTAGTATTCTCCAATATAACCATGAGTAGATCCTTCAAACCTTGAATATCCCGAAGGTCTTGATGAATTAATTCACTGTTTTTCTTCACCTCAGCCATTATGTGTTTATTCTCAGGGCCCCACGGTTTTGTTCCTGCATTGTTTTCTCTTGGCTAGGATATGTCCCAGTTGGACGGTATGTGCCTACGAGGAGTGTTCTCGAACCCATAATTGTGAATAAAATTTTGAAAATTGTTATGATGTAACCTGTGTAAGGGCCTCCTCGGTGGGAGCTCTTCTTGCACTTCCAGGATCGCTTGATTGTTTGATGATCCCATGGCTTGATGAGGATCAGGGTGAGTAGAAATGCCATCTAGTGTACCCCTCTCGGAGGCTGGAGGGTGAATCTCAAAGGGACTTTCCTCTTCTTCCTCCATAGCAACCTCTTCAGCTTCATCCCTCCTTGGATCTTCCTAAACCAACATTATGTCTCCTTCTCCATTGTTGAAGGGTGAGGAAGACATGACATTGGTCTAGTTGAATCTGTTAGAAAACAACAAGAAAAGAGAACAGAGAATTTCTCCGCGATACGGTGATTGACAGGTTCGGGGAGTATATATAGATTTTTTTTATCTTAGAGGACAAGCATACGGAAGAATTGACAACCTTCGGGTTAGTACCTTTAGAATTATTTATTTTGATGGCTCCAGACCGATAAACCTCCTCGATTACATATGGGCCTTCCCATTTTGAGAGGAGTTTCCCTGCAAAAAATCTGAAACGAGAGTTGTACAAAAGAACATATTCTCTGACTTTAAACTCACGCTTTTGGATTCTTTTGTCATGCCATCTTTTAACTTTTTCTTTGAATAATTTTGCATTTTCATAAGCTTGGGTTCTCCATTCATCTAATGAGCTAATATCAAATAACCTCTTTTCACCGGCAAGTTTGGAATCATAATTGAGTTCTTCGATTGCCCAATATGCTTTATGTTCTAACTCAAGAGGCAAATGAAAAGCTTTCCCATAAACCATTTTATAAGGAGACATACCCATAGGATTTTTATATGCTGTTCTATATGCCCAAAGTGCATCATCTAATTTCTTAGACCAATTCTTCCTGGACCTATTGACAGTCTTTTGCAAGATTAATTTTATTTATCTATTTCTAAGTTCAACTTTACCAATAGACTGAGGATGATAAGGTGATGCAATCCTATGGTTAACATCATACTTGGCAAGCATTTTACGGAAAGCACCATGAATAAAGTGTGAACCACCATCAATCATTAAATATCCAGGGACTCCAAATCTTGGAAAAATAACTTCCTTAAGCATTTTAATAGAGGTGTTGTGATCAACACTATTGGTTGGAATAGCTTCTACCTATTTAGTAACATAATCAACATCAACCAAAATATGTGTATACCCATTAGAGGAAGGAAAAGGTCCCATGTAATCAAATCCCCAAACATCAAATGGTTCAACAGCAAGTGAATAATTCATAGGCATTTCTTGATGCTTACCGATATTACCTATCCTTTGACATTCATCACAAGATAAGACGAACTTACGGGCATCCTTGAAGATAGTAGGCCAATAAAATCCAGATTGCAGTACCTGTGAGCAATTCTATCTCCAACATGATGCCCTCCATAAGCTTCAGAGTGACATTTCCGTAGGATTTGTCCATGTTCATGCTGAGGTACACAACGTCTAATAATACCATCTACTCCTTCTTTATAAAGATGTTGGTCATCCCAAAAGTAATGTCTTAAATGATAGAAGAATTTTTTATTTTGTTGGTATGTAAAGCTAGATGGTAAAAATATTTAGCAACAATGTAATTAGCATAATCAGCATACCAAGGAGTACTGTGAGAAACATTTATTGCAGCTAACTGCTCACCAGGAAAACTATCATCAATAGGTAGTGGGTCATCAAGCACATTCTCAAGCCTAGATAAATTATCAGCTACTGGGTTCTCAACTCCTTTTCTATCAATGATATGTAAATCAAATTCTTGTAATAAGAGAGCCCATCGAATAAGTCTAGGTTTAGCATCTTTCTTTTCCATGAGATATTTAATAGAAACATGGTCTGTGTGAACAGTTACTTTGGAATCAACAATATGAGGTCTAAATTTATCACAAGCAAACACAACTGCTAAGAAGTCTTTTACAATAGTAGCATAATTTCTTTGAGCACTGTCTAGATTTTTACTAGAATAATGAATAACATTAAGTTTCTTATGAACTCTTTGTCCTAGAACAACACCAACAGCATAATCACTAGCATCACACATAATTTCAAAAGGCAAGTTCCAATCAGGTGGTTGAACAATACACTACTGGAATCAGCTAGTTTGCCATCTGCCAGTTCTTTGTCGTCCGCTAGCGGACGGCAAAGAAGCTCTTTGCCATCAGCTTCCAAAAAGCGGACGGCAAAGAACTGGCTGATGGCAAAGACCAAGTTTGCCATCAGCCAGTTCTTTGCCGTCTGCTAGCGGACGGCAAAGATTCTTTGCCGTCGGCTAGCGGACGGCAAAGAGGGAGGGGCCCCACTGACGAGCTGCAAAAAAAA
>NC_041384.1:150703376-150723603 GCF_002162155.2 Triticum dicoccoides | reverse complement strand
GAGCCTGACCCGACACCTCGACCCCGAGCCTGACCCGACACCCTAACCCCGACACCACACCCCGACCCCGAGCCTGACCCGACACCCTGACCCCGACCACCGACACCTCCCGAAAAGGTGTTCTTTGGCCTTCCAGAGGCCGACGGGGTCATATATTTGTGAATTATTAGTTAGGTCATATATTTTTCGATTTTGTTATGAAAAACATCATACATAATTGTGTTGATCGTGTAGTTTTAAATGTGCAGTTGTTTCATCGCTGCGAGGTTTAGTGTTCGACAACCTCGCCGTGCGTTTGACGAGCTCTGCCCCTTCGTTCGTGGGTGAGCACAAATGACAGCGCAATTATTGCCGTCCGCTCTCCTTGCCGTCCGCCGCAGACGACAAAGGGCCTTTGCCGTCAGCCGCCAGGAAGCAGATGGCAAAGTAGCTGTTTACCGTAGCCTACTTTGCCGGAGCCTTTTGCCGTCCGCGGCTGACGGCAAAGGCCTTTGCCGTACGCCGTGGCGGACGGCAAAGTAGCTGATTCCTGTAGTGATAGGTGCAGAAATTAAGGCTTTCTTGAGTGTTTCAAAGGCTTCTAAACAATCATCATCAAAAACAAAAGGAATATCCTTTTGCAAAAGATTCGTAAGAGGCCTAGAAATTTCAGAAAAGTCTTTGATAAATTTCCTATAGAAACCAGCATTACCTAAGAAACTACGAATACCTTTTATACCTTTAGGATATGTCATTTTCTCAATTGCATCAACCTTAGCTTTGTCCACTTCAATACCTCTTTAAAACATTTATGACCCAAGACAATGCCTTCATTAACCATAAAGTGGCACTTCTCCCAATTGAAGACAAGATTTGTTTGTTCACATCTATGCAAAACTCGATCAAGATTGCTTAAACAATCATCAAAAGACTTCCCATAAACAGAGAAGTCATCCATGAAAACCTCAACAATCTTTTCACAAAAGTCAGAGAATATAGCAGTCATACATCTTTGAAAGGTAGCAGGTGCATTACAAAAACCAAAAGGCATACGTCTATAAGCATAAGTTCCAAAGGGACAAGTAAAAGTGGTCTTTTCTTGATCAGGTTGAGAAACAGGTATTTGTGAAAAACTAGAATATACATCAAGGAAGCAAAAATATGTGTGCTTAGATAATATTTCAAGCATTTGATCAATAAAAGGAAGAGGGTAATGATCTTTTCTAGTTGCTTTATTTAATTTTCTAAAATCAATTACCATTCTATAGCCTGTAACAATTCTTTGTGGAATAAGTTCATTCTTATCATTAGGGACAACAGTAATACCTCCTTTCTTAGGGACACAATGAACAGGACTTACCCATCTACTATAAGCTATAGGATAGATTATACCTGCTTCCAGAAGTTTTAATATTTCCATTCTTACCACTTGTTTCATCTTCGGGTTTAACCGACGTTGGTGATCAACAACAGGTTTAGCATCAGGTTCCATATTAATTTTGTGCTAACATAGAGTGGGACTAATGCCCTTTAAATCATCAAGAGTATATCCAATAGTTGCTCGGTGCTTCCTTAGAACTTTTAATAATCTTTCTTCTTCATGTTCTAAAAGGATAGCAATGATAATAACAGGATATATCTTCTTTACTCAAGTTTAATACCCGACTCTTTACCTTTTTCGAGTTCCCAATCTTCAGAATTGCATTTAATTCTTTCCAAAAGATCCCACCGGAATTCAATAGTCTACTTCATAAAAGAACCATCACAAGAAGTATCAAGCATGGTTTGATCATTACAAGAAAGCTGAGCATAAATTTTTTGGATAATAATTTCTCTTCAGAGCTCATGATTGGGGCATGAATATAACATTAACTTAAGCCTCCCCCAAGCTAGAGCGATAGTTTATCCTTCACAAGGCCAAAAATTATATATATAATTCCGATCATGATGAACTAGATGCATAGGATAATTTTTTTGGTGGAACTCCAATTTCAAACGATTCCAATTCCAAAATCCAATATCTTCGCATAGACTATACCATGCCAATTCTTTTCCCTTCAAAGATAATGGAAACACCTTTATCATAACTTCATCCCTGGGTAAACCTGCAAGCTTAAACAATCCACAAATTTGTTCTACATATATCAAGTGCATATCAGGATGTTCGGTTCCATCTCCTACATAAGGATTAGCTAGCAGTTGTTCTATCATACCCGAAGGAATTTCATAGTCAATATTTTCAGTAGGTGCAGTAGGTTGAGGGGTAACTAATTGTGGTTCCGGACGAGGTGAAGATACCCCGAACAAACCCCTCAAAGGATTATTTTCCATAGTAACAAGTGACAATAAATTCCAGCACACTATATAAATGTTTCCTTACCAAATTCCACTTACCAAAGGCGCTTCACTCCCCGGCAATGGCGCTAGATAATAGCCTTGACGACCCACAAGTATAAGGGATTAATTGTAGCTCTTTTCGATAAGTAAGAGTGCCCAACGAGGAGCAGAAGGAAATGACAAGTGGTTTTCAGCAAGGTACGTAATGTCTGCAAGTGCTGAAATTGTAAGTAGCAGAGTAGTTTGATAGCAAGATAATTCGTAACAAGCAAGCAACGATAGTAGTAACATAAGTGCAGCAAGGTAGCCCAATCCTTTTGAGGCAAAGGACAGGACAAAATGGTCTCTTATGATAAGCAAAGTGTTCTTGAGGGTACACGAGAATTTCATCTAGTCACTTTCATCATGTCTGCTTAATTTGTGTTCGGTAGTTTGATAATTTGGTATGTGGGTGGACCGGTGCTTAGGTGCTGTTCTTACTTGAACAAACCTCCTACTTATGATTAACCCTCCCTCAAGCATCCGCAACTACGAGAAAAGTATTAAGAATAAATTCTAACCATAGCATTAATTAAACTTTTGGATCCAATCGGTCCCTTACGGAATAGCGCATAAACTGGTGTTTAAGCTTCTGTCACTCTCGCAACCCACCATCTAATTGCTACTCCACAATGCATTCCCTTAGGCCAAAATATGGTGAAGTGTCATGTAGTCGACGTTCACATGACACAACTAAGGGAATCACAACATACATACTATCAAAAGATCAAACACATATCAAGTTCACATGATTACTTACAACATGATTTCTCCCGTGACCTCAAGAACAAAGGTAACTACTCTCACAAATGATAAACATGCTCATGATCAACGAAGTATTAAATAGCATATTGGATCTGAACATATAATCTTCCACCAAATAAACCATATAGTAATCAACTACAAGATGTAATCAACACTGCTAGTCACCCACAAACGCCAATGTATAGTTCTGGTAACAAGATTGAACACAAGAGATGAACTAGGGTTTGAGAGGAGATGGTGCTGTTGAAGATGTTGATGGAGATTGCCCTCCCCAAGATGGGAGAGTTGTTGGCGCGCCCAGGTGGGTTGTGCCCACCTGGTGGTTATTTGCTTCAGTAATTCTCAAATATTCCATAAAAAGTCCTCGTGAATTTTCAGCTCATTTGGAGTTGTGCAGAATAGGTAGCCTGACGTAGCTTTTTCAGGTCCATATTTCCAGCTGCCAGAATTCTCCCTCTTTGTGTATACCTTGCATATTATGAGAGAAAAGGCATTAGAATTACTCCAAAAAGCATTATTATGGATAAAAACATTATAAATAACAGTAATAAAACATGATGCAAAATGGATGTATTAGGCACAACCCACTAGGGCGCGCCTGGAGCCCAACCCGTGTGCAGGTGTATCGTGCTCACCTCGAGGCTCATCTTCGCATGAAACCGATGCCAAAAAATCCTATAAATATAGGAATCCCTAGAAATAACTGTAGATCAGAAGTTCTACCGCCGCAAGCCTGTGTAGCAACGAAAAACCAATCTGGACCCTGTTCCGGCACCCTGCCACAGGGGAAAATCATCACCGGTGGCCATCTTCATCATCCCGGCGGCCACCATGATGAGGAGGGAGTAGTTGACACGTCTCCAACGTATCTATAATTTTTTATTATTCCATGCTATTATATTATCTATTTTGGATGTTTAATGGGCTTTAATGTGCTCTTTTATAATATTTTTGGGACTAACCTATTAACTAGAGGCCCAGTGCCAGTTTTTTTTGCCTATTTCAGTGTTTCACAGAAAAGGAATATCAAACGGAACGAAACCTTCGCGAGGATCTTTCTTGGAACAAACACAATCCAGGAGACTTGGAGTGAAAGTCAGAGATGCAACGAGGCGGCCACGAGGTAGGAGGGCGCGCCCCCACCCTCGTGCCCCCCTCGTAGCTCCACCGGTGTACTTCTTCCGCCTACATATACTCTTATACGCTAAAAACATCCAGGGGAGCCATGAAACCACTTTTCCACTGCCGCAACCTTCTGTACCCGTGAGATCCCATCTGGGGCCTTTTCCGGCGATCTGCCGGAGGGAGATTCGATCATGGAGGGCTTCTACATCAACACCATAGCCTCTCCGATGATGTGTGAGTAGTTTACCATAGACCATTGGGTCCATAATTATTAGCTAGATGGCTTCTTCTCTCTCTCTCTCTTTGGTTCTCAATACAAAGTTCTCCTCGATGTTCTTGGAGATCTATTTAATGTATTATTCTTTTGCGGTGTGTTTGCCGAGATCCGATGAATTGTGGATTTATGATCAAGTTTATATATGAACAATATTTGGTTCTTCTCTGAATTCTTATATGCATGATTTGATATCTTTGCAAGTCTCTTCGAATTACCAGTTTAGTTTGGCCTACTAGATTGATCTTTCTTGCAATGGGGGAAGTGCTTAGCTTTGGGTTCAATCTTGCGGTGTCCTTTCCAAGTGACAATAGGGGCAGTAAGGCACATATTGTATTGTTGCCATCGAGGATAAAAAGATGGGGTTTATATCATATTTCTTGAGTTTATCCCTCTACATCATGTCATCTTGCCTAAAGCATTACTCTGTTCTTATGAACTTAATACTCTAGATGCATGCTTGCTACCTCTTTTAGCATTGTGTTGGTTTTCCCCGAAGAGGAAGGGATGATGCAACAAAGTAGCGTAAGTATTTCCCTCAGTTTTTGGGAACCAAGGTATCAATCCAGTAGGAGGCTACGCGCGAGTCCCTCGCACATGCACAAAACAAATATATCCTCGCAACCGATGCAAATAGGGGTTGTCAATCCCTATAGGGCCACTTACGAGAGTGAGATCTGATAGGATAATATTTTTGTTATTTTTATGATAAAGATGCAAAGTAAAATAAAGGCAAAGTAAATAGCAAAGTAAATAACTAAGTAGTAGGAGATTGATATGATAAAGATAGACCCGGGGCCATAGGTTTCACTAGTGGCTTCTCTCGAGAGCATAAGTATTCTATGGTGGGTGAACAAATTATTGTTGAGCAATTGACAGAATTGAGCATAGTTATGAGAATATCTAGGTATGATCATGTATATAGGCATCACGTCCGAGACAAGTAGACCGACTCCTACGTGCATCTACTACTATTACTCCACTCATCGACTGCTATCCAGCATGCATCTAGAGTATTAAGTTAAAAACAGAGTAATGCCTTAAGCAAGATGACATGATGTAGATGGATAGACTCATGCAATATGAAGAAAAACCCATCTTGTTATCCTCGATGGCAACAATACAATACATGCCTTGGTGCCCTTACTGTCACCGGGAAAGGACACCGCAAGATTGAACCCAAAGCTAAGCACTTCTCCCATTGCAAGAAAGATCAATCTAGTAGTCCAAACCAAACTGATCATTCGAAGAGACTTGCAAAGATAACCAATCATACATAAAAGAATTCAGAGAAGATTCAAATATTATTCATAGATAGACTTGATCATAAACCCACAATTCATCGATCTCAACAAACACACCGCAAAAAGAAGATTACATCAAATAGATCTCCACAAGAGAGGGGGAGAACATTGTATTGAGATCCAAAAAGAGAGAAGAAGCCATCTAGCTACTAACTATGGACCCGTAGGTCTGAGGTAAACTACTCACACTTCATCGAAGGGGCTATGGTGTTGATGTAGAAGCCCTCCATGATCGATGCCCCCTCCGGCGGAGCTCCGGAACAGGCCCCAAGATGGGATCTCATGGATACAGAAAGTTACGACGGTGGAATTAGGGTTTTGGCTCCGTATCTGATCGTTTGGGGGTACGTGGGTATATATAGGAGGAAGAAGTACGTCGGTGGAGCAATAAGGGGCCCACGAGGGTGGAGGGTGTGCCTGGGGGGGTAGGCGCGCCCCCTACCTCGTGGCCTCCTGTTACATGTCTTGACGTAGGGTCCAAGTCTCCTGTGTTGTATTCGATGAGAAAATCACGTCCCCGAAGGTTTCATTCTGTTTGGACTCCGTTTGATATTCCTTTTCTTCGAAACCCTAAAACAGGCAAAAAACAACAATTCTGGGCTGGGCCTCCAGTTAATAGGTTAGTCCCAAAAATAATATAAAAGTGGATAATAAAGCCCAATAATGTCCAAAATAGTAGATAATATAGCATGGAGCAATCAAAAATTATAGATACGTTGGAGACGTATCAATGCTGGATTGCGGTCGATGTGTGGAGTAATAGTAGTAGATGCAGAATTGTTTTGGTCTACTTAACACAGACATGATGCCTATATTTCATAATAATTGCCTAGATATTCTCATAACGATGCGCTCTTCTATCAATTGCTCGACAGTAATTTGTTCACCCACCGTAATACATGCTATCATGAGAGAAGCCACTAGTGAAACCTATGGCCCCCGGGTCTATTTTATATCATATAAGTTTCCGATCTACATTTCTAGTTTTACTATTTATTTTATTTTGCAATCTTTACTTTTCAATCTATACAACAAAAATACCAAAACTATTTATCTTATTATCTTTATCAGATCTCACTTTTGCAAGTGGCCGTGAAGGGATTGACAACCCCTTTATTGCGTTGGTTGCAAGTTTCTTGATTGTCTGTGCAGGTACTAGGCGACTTGTGTGTAATATCCTACTGGATTGCTACCTTGGTTCTCAAAAACTGAGGGAAATACTTACGCTACTTTGCTGCATCACCCTTTCCTCTTCAAGGGAAAACCAACACATGCTCAAGAGGTAGCAAGAAGGATTTCTGGCGCCGTTGTAGGGGAGATCTACGCTCAAGTCAAGACATACCAAGTACCCATCACAAACTCTTCCTCCCTCGCATTACATTATTTGCCATTTGCCTCTCGTTTTCCTCCCCCCACTTCACCTTTGCTTTCTCCCGTCGTCCTCTTGTTTTCTTAAGTTTGCCTTTCTATTGCTATGGCCGAACCAAAAGGGGCTAAGGGTTTCTCGGGTTTTAATACCTTGGATAATCCCTCTATCATTTCTAAGCTCATAAATTATGTTGCTATGAGAAGACCTACCGGAGTTATCAATGAGAGTTTAGATAATTTTGATGAAGATGACCCCAAAATCTTTTGTTATTTGCTTGATGAATCTTTGAAAATGCTTGGGATATACTGTTAAGGATACAAGCCAGCTATGTCCCCCAATATCAAATTGAGATATACTTAAAAAGCTTTTATGTTGGCTTGCCCTCTTCTTTCAAGCAAGTTTTAGATTCTATCTTGGAAGAAGGTTTTCTTGAGGGGGATGCCATCGATACATACGAAAAGATGAAAGCTATATTTGGGCACCCCATGAGTGAAAAAGTTGAACCACCTCCCTTTTGTGTTTTTATCAAAATGAAATTATCAAAGAAATGAAGGCTAGCTTAGATGCAAATTTTCGCAGTGTGCTTAATCTTTCTTCTACCATTAATGGCCACATGCTTTCACAAAATAGGAAGATAAGTGCTTTGGATAAGAAAGTCTCCCTTTATCACCAAAAGGGAAAAGATGATAATACTTAGATGTATTCTTGCTTTTATGCCTAGCTAGGGGCATTAAACGATAGTGCTTGCTGGGAGGCAACCCAATTTTATTTTTGTTCCTTGCTTTTTGTTTTTGTTTAGTAATAAATAAATCATCTAGCCTATTTTATGATTGTGTTTTGTATGTTTTTATTAGTGTTTGTGCCAAGTAAAGCCTTTAGGATCTTCTTGGATGATTGTTGTTTGATCTCGCTGAAAAAAACAGAAAGTATGCGCTCACGAGAATAATTTACATTTTTTACCAGAGCAATAAAATACCAATTCCAACTGCAGTAGATCAATATAAAAATTATTTAGGTCATCCTAATTTTTCAAAAAAATTGGAGTTACAGAAGTATTCGAAACTTCCAGATTGCTACAGACTATTCTGTTTTTGACAGATTCTGTTTTTCGTCTGTTGTTTGCTTATTTTGATGAATCTATGGCTAGTATCGGGGGGTATGAACCATAGAGAAGTTGGAATATAGTAGGTTTAACACCAATGTAAATAAAGAATGAGTTCATTACAGTACCTTAAAGTGGCGGTTTGCTTTCTTATACTAACGGAGCTCATGAGATTTTCTGTTAAGTTTTGTGTTGTGAAGTTTTCAAGTTTTTGGGTAAAGGTTTGATGGATTTTCGAACAAGGAGTGGCAAGATCCTAAGCTTGGGTATTCCAAAGGCACCCCAAGGTAAAATTCAAGGACAACCAAAAGCCTAAGCTTGGGGATGCCCCGGAAGGCATCCCCTCTTTTGTCTTCATCTATCGGTAACTTTACTTGAGGCTATATTTTTATTCACCACATGATATGTGTTTTGCTTGGAGCGTCTTGTATGATTTGAGTCTTTCCTTTTTAGTTTACCACAATCATCCTTTCTGTACACACCTTTTTGGAGAGACACACATGAATCGGAATTTATTAGAATACTCTATGTGCTTCACTTATATCTTTTGAGCTAGATAATTTTGCTCTAGTGCTTCACTTATATCTTTTTAGAGCACAATGGTGGTTTTATTTTATAGAAATTATTGATTCTCATGCCTCACTTATATTATTTTGAGAATTTTTTAGAACGGCATGGTAATTTGCTTTGGTTATTAAATTAGTCCTAATATGACAGGCATCCAAGATGGGTATAATAAAAACTTTCATATATAGTGCATTGAATACTATGAGAAGTTTGATACTTGATGATTGTTTTGAGATATGAAGATGGTGATATTAGAGTCATGCTAGTTGAGTATTTTTGAATTTGAGAAATACTTGTTTTGCGGTTTGCAAGTCACGTAGCATGCACGTATGGTAACCTTTGTGTAACAAATTTGAAGCATGAGGTGTTTCTTTGATTGTCCTCCTTATGAGCGGCAGTCGGGGATGAGCGATGGTCTTTTCCTACCAATCTACCCCCCTAGGAGCATGCGCGTAGTGCTTGGTTTTGATGACTTGTAGATTTTTGCAATAAGTATGTGAGTTCTTTATGACTAATGTTGAGTCCATGGATTATACACACTCTCACCCTTCCATCATTGCTAGCCTCTTCGGTACCATGCATTGCCCTTTCTCACCTCGAGAGTTGGTGCAAACTTCACCGGTGCATCCAAACCCCGTGATATGATATTCTCTATCACACATAAGACTCCTTATATCTTCCTCAAAACAACCACCATACCTACATATTATGGCATTTCCATAGCCATTCCGAGATATATTGCCATGAAACTTTCCACCGTTCCGTTTATTATGACACGCTTCATCATTGTCATATTGCCTTGCATGATCATGTAGTTGACATCGTATTTGTGGCAAAGCCACCGCTCATAATTTTTTTATACATGTCACTCTTGAATCATTGCACATCCCGGTACACCGCCGGAGGCATTCATATAGAGTCATATTTTGTTCTAGTATCGAGTTGTAATTTTTGAGTTTTAAATAAATAGAAGTGTGATGATTATCATTACTAGAGCATTGTCCCATGTGAAAAAAAGAGAAAGGCCAAATAAAAAAAGAGAAGGCCCAAAAAAAGAACAAAAAGAGAGAAAAAGAGAGAAGGGAAAATGTTACTATCCTTTTTCCACACTTGTGCTTCAATGTAGCACCATGATCTTCATGATAGAGAGTCTCTTATTTTTTCACTTTCATATACTAATGGGAATTGTCATTATAGAACTTGGCTTGTATATTCCAACAATGGGCTTCCTCAAAATGCCCTAGGTCTTCGTGAGCAAGCAAGTTGGATGCACACCCACTTAGTTTCTTTTGTTGAGATTTCATACATTTATAGCTTTAGTGCATCCGTTGCATGGCAATCCCTACTCCTCGCATTGACATCAATTGATGGGCACCTCCATAGCCCGTTGATTAGCCGCATCGATGTGAGACTTTATCCCTTTTTGTCTTCTCCACACAACCTCCATCACCATATTCTGTTCCACCTATAGTGCTATGTCCATGGCTCGCGCTCATGTATTGCGTGAAAGTTGAAAAGTTTTAGAATACTAAAGTACGAAACAATTGCTTGGCTTGTCATCGGGGTTGTGCATGATGGGAGCATTTTGTGTGACAAAAATGAAGCATGGCCAAACTATATGATTTTGTAGGGATGAGCTTTCTTTGGCTATGTTATTTTGAGAAGACATAATTGCTTGATTAGTATGCTTGAAGTATTATTATTTTTATGTCAATATTAAACTTTTGTCTTGAATCTTTAGGATCTGAATATTCATGCCACAATAAAGAAAATTCCATTGAAAATTATGTTAGGAAGCATTCCACATCAAAAATTCTGTTTTTATCATTTACCTACTCGAGGGCAAGCATGAATTAAGCTTGGGGATGCTGATACGTCTCCAACGTATCTATAATTTTTGATTGTTCCATGCTATTATATTATCTATTTTGGATGTTTAATGGGCTTTAATATGCTCTTTTATATTATTTTTGGGACTAACCTATTAACCGGAGGCCCAGTGCCAGTTTTTGTTTTTTTGCCTATTTCAGTGTTTCACAGAAAAGGAATATCAAACGGAATCCAAATGGAACGAAACCTTCGCGAGGATCTTTCTTGGAACAAACGCAATCCAGGAGACTTGGAGTGGAAGTCAGAGACGCAATGAGGCGGCTACGAGGTAGGAGGGCGCGCCCAGGGGGGTAGGCGCGCCCCCACGCTCATGGGTCCCTCGTAGCTCCACCGACGTACTTCTTTCGCCTATATATACTCTTATACCCTAAAAACATCCAGGGGAGCCACAAAACCACTTTTCTACAGCCGCAACCTTCTGTACCCGTGAGATCCCATCTGGGGCCTTTTCCGGCGATCTGTCGGAGGGGGATTCGATCACAGAGGGCTTCTACATCAACACCATAGCCTCTCCGATGATGTGTGAGTAGTTTACCACAGACCTCCGGGTCCATAGTTATTAGCTAGATGGCTTCTTCTCTCTCTTTGGTTCTCGATACGAAGTTCTCCTCGATGTTCTTGGAGATCTTTTTGATGTAATATTCTTTTGCGGTGTGTTTGCCGAGATCCGATGAATTGTGGATTTATGATCAAGTTTATCTATGAACAATATTTGGTTCTTCTCTGAATTCTTATATGCATGATTTGATATCTTTGCAAGTCTCTTCGAATTATCGGTTTAGTTTGGCCTACTAGATTGATCTTTCTTGCAATGGGAGAAGTGCTTAGCTTTGGGTTCAATCTTGCGGTGTCCTTTCCCAGTGACAGTAGGGGAAGCAAGGCACATATTGTATTGTTGCCATCGAGGATAAAAAGATGGGGTTTATATCATATTGCTTGAGTTTATCCCTCTATATCATGTCATCTTGCCTAAAGCATTACTCCGTTCTTATGAACTTAATACTCTAGATGCATGCTGGATAGCGGTCGCTGTGTGGAGTAATAGTAGTAGATGCAAGATCGTTCTTAACACGGACGTGATGTCTATATTTCATAATCATTGCCTAGATATTTCATAACTATGCGCTCTTCTATCAATTGCTCGACAGTAATTTGTTCACCCACCGTAATACATGTTATCATGAGAGAAGCCACTAGTGAAACCTATGCCCCGGGTCTATTTTATATCATATAAGTTTCCGATCTACAGTTCTAGTTTTACTATTTATTTTATTTTGCAATCTTTACTTTTCAATCTATACAACAGAAATACCAAAAATATTTATCTTATTATCTTTATCAGATCTCACTTTTGCAAGTGGTCATGAAGGGATTGACAACCCCTTTATCGTGTTGGTTGCAAGGTTCTTGATTGTTTGTGCAGGTACTAGGCGACTTGCGTGTAATCTCCTACTGGATTGATACCTTGGTTCTCAAAAACTGAGGGAAATACTTGCGCTACTTTGCTGCATCACCCTTTCCTCTTCAAGGGAAAACCAACGCATGCTCAAGAGGTAGCAGCAGTCCACCCTCGGGGCCGAGGGTCATACCGGTACCTATGTGTTTAATCTCTCTCTCTCTCTCTCGTGTTCTTGAGATGACACGATCTTGATGTATCGCAGGCTTTGTCAATATAGTTGGATCATATGGCGTTTCTCCCTCTCTATCTTGTTGTGATGAATTGAGTTTTCCCTTTGAGATTTCGTTCTTATCGGATTGAATACTTTTATGGTTTTGAGAACACTTGATGTATGTCTTGCTATGAATACCCGTGGTTTCAATGGGGTATCATATTGATTCACTTGATATGTGTTTTGGCACTCAACTCACGGATTCCCGAGGCGACATTGGGGTAATATATGCATTGGGGTTGAGACACGTTCTCGTCTTTGTTTCTCCGGTAGAAATCTTGGGGCACTCTTTGAGGTTCTTTGTGTTGGATTGAGTATTATGAATCTGAAATTGTTTGATGCATATCGTATAATCAACTCACGTATACTCGCGGTGACATTGGAGTATCTAGGTGACATTAGAGTTGGTTGATGTGTATCATATGGTGTTATTATAGTACAAAATCTTGATAGATCGATCGTAAAGGATAACTTGATGTTATTTTAGTATGAACTCTTGATAGATCGATCAGAAAGAATAGCTTTGAGGTGGTTTTGTACCCTACAAACAATTTCTTCTTATGTTCTCTGCTAGATAGGAACTTTGGAGTGATTCTTCATCGCACGTTGAGGGATGGTTATGTGATCCAATTATATTAGCATCGTTGAGAGATTGCACTAGCGAAAGTATGGACCCTAGGCCTCATTTTCAAGCATTGCAATACCGTTTGTGCTCCGTTTTATCAATTGCTACCTTGCTGTTTTTTAATGTTCCTATTACAAAAATCAATATCTCCTATCATTACTACACTTGTATCAACATCTCTTCGCCAAACTAGTGCACATATACAAATTACCATTGTATTTGGTGTGTTGGGGACACAAGAGACTCTTTGTTATTTGGTTGCAGGGTTGTTTGAGAGAGACCATCTTCATCCTACGCCTCCCACGGATTGATAAACCTTAGGTCATCCACTTGAGGGAAAATTGCTACTGTCCTACAAAATTCTGCGCTTGGAGGCCCGACACGAGTATACAAGAATAAAGTTGCATAGTAGACATCAATGTCAACTATGGTACTTGGGGATTTTAACTATATCAGATATCCACAAGACAAAAATATATAAGGAAAGCAACTATCAAGATATGTTTCTCTTTAATGAAGCCATCAACAAATTAGCTCATATTCAAATTCCACTCAAGGGCAGGAATTACACCTGGAGTAACATGCAATAATCTCCCCTTCTTAAGAAGCTTGACTTTGTTTTTTCATTTGAATCATGGACCCTCCCATACCTCCTTGCCACCGCCATTTCTCTTGCTAGAACTATATCTGATCATGTTCCTTGTGTTCTAAAAATTCGCACCTCCATCCCTAAGTCCATTGTTTTTAGATTTAAAATTTATTGGTTGGAAAACAGTCATTTCAAACAGGTTGTGAAGGATATATGAGAACAACAAGTCCAAGAGCAGGATAGTGCCAAAATAATTGCTGCTAAATTTAAGAGATTGAGGAAGAGCTTAAATAACTGGTCAAGGAACATCAGTGATCTCAGGGGCACCATAAGAGACACTAATAGTGTCATTCTTCAATATGACACCTTGGAAGAATATAGGAAGCTCACTATTGATGATGCTAATGGCAGACTTACACTTAAGACGCATTTAGAAGAGGTCCCGTCCTTTCAAAAGATATAATGGAAGCAAAGGGCTACCATCAGACCCTACAAAGTTGAAGAAGCAAGCATAAAATATTTTCAAGCAAAAGCAACCATTAAACACAATTAAGAACAACAATATTGATGCCCTCAAGATGATAATGGGGTGGAGCATCATGACCATCAATGCGGAGCTGCAATTCTATTCAAGGCTTTCAAAGTAAGATTGGAAGTGGACCAGCCCACTGATAATCCTTTGCTACTTCATACATACTCTTATTTAGCCTAATCATCTACCATTAGAGTTGGAGAGGCATTTTACTAAAGAGGATATTGTGAGGTGGTTATGAAATGCCTAGTGACAAATCACCTGGTCCAGATGGGTTCGATGCTTCTTTCCTCAAAGCATGTTGGGAGATTATAACACCTGATTTCTATAATTCGATTAGAGATTTCCATGCTGGCTCTGTTAACATGCAAAGCATCAACTGCTCCTATATCACATTGATTCCAAAGCACAATTTTACTACTACTGCTAGTGACTACAGACCTGCTTAATTGCACTCTAAAGATCATCACCAAACTTTTGGCCAACAGATTGTAGAAAGTGATTCTCAGCGTGGTGCATATTACTCAGTATGGTTCACCAACAAGAGATGCTTGCAAGATTGTTTGGCATGGTCCTATGAATACATTCATCAGTGTAATCAGTCCAAAATGGAAATCATTCTTCTGAAGTTAGACTTTGAAAAGCCTTTGATATGATCTACCATGACACCAATATTGAGCCCCTGTGGTCCAAAGGATTTGGAACTAAATGGATTCCATGGATTAAAATGATTGATAGCACTGGGTTTTCTCCTGTCCTTCTCGGTGGGTTACCCGGCAAGCAATTTTTTATGTAAGAGAGGAGTGAGGCAAGGAGACCCTCTCTCTCCACTTATCTTTGCAATGGCAGCAGACCTCCTTCAAACCATGTTAAATGAGACTATGCATAATTCTCTCATTGAGCGTCGTGTGATTCATTCAACCATCCCAGACTTTCCAGTGATCCAATATGTAGATGACACAATGCTGGTGATTCCTTCTACCCAATTATTGCACATCAAGAATCTGCTCCTTCATTTTGCTGCCTACACTGGTCTTAAGGTCAACTACTCTAAATCTATTATGGTTGCTATCAACACACCTAACCAAATAATGAGAGAATTGTCTACCTTGGCGGGTTGTCAGATTGGCACCCTGTCCTTCCCTATCTGAGTCTCCCCTTAAGCCTGACTAAACCCAGAGTGCAATATTTCTTTCCCCTGCTTAAAAGAATTTAAGTTAGACCCCGAGGATGCTTCACTCTCTTGTCCTATGGTGACAAATTAGTGCTGATTAAGTCTGTCTTTGCAAGCATGCCCCTATATTTTTCATGAGTACTCTCACCTTGCCATTGCTTGTGATACAACAAATCGATAAGTACTTGAACATTGTTTTTGGAGGAAGTATGGTACCGAGGAGAAAGGTGCCGCTTTGATTTCTTGGGACAAAGCATGTAAACTCAAAACCCATGGGGGCTTAGGTGTTCTAGACATGGTTACTCACAATCAAGCTTGCTGATGAAATTTCTGCTCAAATTTCCGAGCAAAGAAAACATTCCTTGGATTCAAATCATCTGGGAAGCCTACTACATTCACAAAATTAATTGCTTGTATTTGTGTTGGTAATTCCCCAAAGAGGAGAGGATAATGCAACACAACAACGGTAAGTATTTCCCTCAGTTATGAAACCAAGGTTATCAATCCAGTAGGAGAACCAAGTACCACTATGTAAACAACACCTGCACACAAACAACAAAAACTTGCAACCCAACGCATAAGAGGGGTCGTCAATCCCTCCTCAGTATTGAGATAGATTAAATTGTATGAGATTTGATAAATAGATCTAGCAAAAACACAAAATAAAATAAGTAAAGAAAAAGTGCAACAAGGTAATTTTGGATTTTTGGATAAATAGATCTGAAAATAATATGATAGGAAATAGACTCGGGGGCCCTAGATTTCACTAGAGGCTTCTCTCGAGAAAATAACATATGGTGGGTAGAAAAACTACTGTTGGAAAATTGACAAAAAAGCAAATAATTATTATGATATCCAAGGCAATGATCATGTATATAGGCATCACGTCCAAGATTAGTAGACCAACTCCTGCCTGCATCTACTACTATCACTCCACACATCGACCGCTATCCAGCATGCATCTAGTGTATTAAGTTCATGGAGAAATGGAGTAATGCAATAAGAACGATGGCATAATGTAGACAAGATCTATTCATGTAGGAATAGACCCCATATTTTTATCCTTAATAGCAATGATATATGCGTGTCATGTCTCTTTCTGTCACTAAGATTGAGCACCGCAAGATCAAACCCATCACAAAGCACCTCTTCCCGTTGCAAGAAAAATCAATCTAGTTGGCCAAACCAAACCAAAGTTTTGGAGAAGAAATACAAGGCTATAAAGATCATGCATAAAAGAGTTCAACAAAGAATCAAATAATATTCATGGATAGATCTGATCATAAATTCCCAATTCATCGGATCCCAACAAACACACCACAAAAAGTCATTACATCAAATTGATATCCAAGAACATCGAGGAGAACATTGTATTGAAGATAAAAAATAGAGAAGGAGCTACTACCTACGGACCCGTAGGTCTGTGGTAAACTACTCACACATCATCATAGGGGCAAGGGTGATGATGAAGAACCCCTCCATGATCGTTGACCCCTCCGGCAGAGTGCCAAAGAAGGCCTCTAGATTGGATCTCGTGGTTCTGGAACTTGCGGCGGCTAGAATTGTGTTTTGTCAAGACTCCTAGGGTTTTGGGATTTTAGAGTATTTATAGAGGCAGAGGTTAGTGGAGGGGTTCCTGTGGGCCCTACTAGCCACCATGGCACGCTTGGGGGCCCTGGTGCGCCCTGATGTCTAGTGGGCCCCACTGGCCTCCTCTAGCACACTTCTTGGGCCTCCTAGGTGTCTTCTAGGCAGAATTTTATTCCAAAAAGTTTCGTGGCATTTGGACTCTGTTTGGTATTGATATTCTGCAAAGTAACAAAACAAACGAAAAACAACATCCGACACTTGTCACTATGTCAATAGGTTAGTCGCAAAAATGATGTAAAGTTGCTAGTAAATGAGTATAAAACATCCAAGAATGATACTTTAATAGCATGGAACAATAAAAAATTATAGATACATTGGAGACGTATCAAAAAGCCTAGGACATAGACCTATGGGGTCCTTTTGGTGGAGGGTCATTTTGAAGCTGCTATCTCTGTGTAAAAGATTTGCTATTTGCACAACTTCTATGGGTGATATTATCTTCTTCTGGTCAGATCCCTGGGACAACATAGACTGCAAGACATCCATCTAGAGATTTTTTTCCTTCACATGCAACAAGGAAATCACCCTCAAACATGCACTAGAACTGGATAATGCGGATAAAATGTTTCATAGACCTCTATCTGTTGTTGCACACCAACAATATATGATGCTTCATTGCACTTTGACCAACACCCCTGTGCTAACTCATGCTGACAGATGGTATTATACCTAGAAATGTAGCAAGTATTTGAAGGAAATATGCCCTAGAGGCAATAATAAAGTTGTTATTTTATATTTCCTTATTCACGATAAATGTTTATTATTCATGCTAGAATTGTATTGACCAGAAACCTAAATACATGTGTGAATACATAGACAAACAATGGGTCCCTACTGAGCCTCTACTTGACTAGCTCGTTGATCAAAGATGGTTAAGGTTTCCTAACCATGGACATGAGTTGTCATTTGATAACGAGATCACATCATTAGGAGAATGATGTGATGGACAAGACCCATTCGTTAGCTTAGCATATTGATCATTCAGTTTTATTACTATTGCTCTCTTCATGTCAAATACATATTCCTTCAACTATGAGATTATGCAACTCCTGGATACCGGAGGAATACCTTGTGTGCTATCAAACTTCACAACGTAACTGGGTGATTCACTAGTACAACGAGGTGCTATACAAATGGTTTTTAACCCCTTTCCGCGACGACATTTGGAACCGTCGCCAAGTGAGTGTGGGCGATAGGGGGGGTCCTTCCCACACGACCCAGAAACTGTCGGGGATACGCCCTCCTAGCACACACAGGCAAAATGAGGTCGTGTGCGACCGGCGAGCGATCAAATATGGTTATACATACAATAGTGCTGAAAAATACAACTATATAGGCGAAATCGTTTCCGGTCGTAAGTACATCCCACACAGTCATTCCCCGCTAAACGTTTCATTCGTATATACATCCCACACAGTCGCTCCAAGGAAAACGTTTTTGTTCGCAGGTACATCACACAGATATTAACAATTTTATCATTTTTGTTATTGAATGCATCATACACGGTGCGTAGAAGAAACTGTGTGGCAAAGACTGTCCATCACACACAGTTTTTATGTGGTAAACGTTTGCGCAAGGTGGCCTAACGCAAACAGTTTTCAAGAGAAGGTCGCGTGTGATTGTTCATTGATCCAAGATGGTTTATTCCTAGAAACTGTGTGTGTTGCCTGAGGTCATTGCCCACGGTATTTTCTCAATAACTGTTTGTAATAGCAAAACCAAATTAACAGGCTAATTCACCATTAGCAGGCTAATTTACCTATTATTAATAATCCATTTATTAATCTAATTGACATTCATATTAAGGACATTATATATTTCATTTCCATATTAAGTAAGCAGGATTTCATAATTGAAATACATCAGAGTACAACATGATATAGCTTCAGCACTCAGCTACCCCATTATACAACTGCACCAGCACCAAATTTCACATGCAACATGTAGAACCTTTCGAAATTATCATCATAGATGGTACATAGATAGATGCATCTCATCTGGAAAACTGCTAAAGCGGAAGGCAAATATTGAGCCTTCATTCATGTTGAAGGTCTTTGCAACTTTAGGCCAGTGCCTGTGGATGATTGACTACCCATCCTTCGTCCTCTTCAGGAACACTTCAATATTGAACCATGGGTGTTGTATGAAACTTTCCTTGCCTCCTGACCATAGAGGTGGTTTCAGAGGTAATCATCGGTGAACTGCTTTGGAAAGGCATGAAAACAAGGATGTGCATAAATATCTTCTCTATATTGGAAATGGGGCAAAGGAATAAAAAAGGAAGGTATAATAGTTAGTACCATCTTGTAGTGAATTGATGTCTTCTTCATTGTGCAAACAAAGATCTTGTTGTTTTTTGTCGCTAATTTCTTTATCCTAACAATCTTTTTAAGTTTCTTGACTTGATTGATATTCATGGACAACTCATTTCCCCATATGCAAAAAGGGTCGAACAGTGGGTCAAAACCTCTGACAACAGGAACTACATGTGCAAGACCAAATTGTTAAAAGCCTAAATATTAGAATGGTTCCTGCAATTGCACAATAATGTGCTATTAGACAACGGACCATGCACGTGCTAACCTCGATTGTAAATCTCAATGCTTCCCATTGTTTCTCTACAACACATATAAGGTAGTTAGTCATCAGGTTAAGTAAGGGTTCGCATGTTATCAATAAAATATGTTGATGAAAAGTAAGCACATTGCAGATTCTTCAGATTAATTCAAACCACATGAAAAACCCATTTATCCAAACCAAGCATGATTAATAACTAGGAAATATAGCACTTGTATATGTTTCTCATGTATTAAGTGTAGCCAAATTCGATTTATTCCTCACATGCACAACAATACAAAATTGTACCCATGACAATTGGACATCGCATTGCAGAATTGAACCAAGCAGTTAACTAAACACCATAACAAAAGAACCAAACATTAACTGAGCACCACATTGCACAATATAACATACTCCTAATAGAAGATCAGACAGTTAACCAAACCAAGCATGCTTAACAATGTGGAAATATAGCAATTGTATTTGTTTCTCATGTATTTACTACAGCCAAATTCAATTTATTCCTCACATGGTATACAATAATATAATGCACCCACTACAATTTAACATCACATTGCAGAATTCAACCAAACAGTTAACTAAACACCACAACAAATGAACCAAACATTAACTAAGCACCACATTGCACAATATAACATACTCCTAATAGAAGATCA
>NC_041384.1:150698909-150702890 GCF_002162155.2 Triticum dicoccoides | reverse complement strand
CCAAACCAAGCATGCTTAATAACTTGGAAATATAGCAACTGTATTTGTTTCTCATGTATTTACTACAGCCAAATTCAATTTATTCCTCACATGGTATACAATAACAGAATCCACCCACAACAATTGAACATCGCATTGTAGAATTGAATGAAACAGTTAACTAAACACCACAACAAATGAACCAAACGTTAACTGAGCACCACATTGCACAATATAACATACTCCTAATAGAAGATCAGACAGTTAACCAAACCAAGCATGCTTAACAACTTGGAAATATAGCAATTGTATCTGTTTCTCATGTATTTAGTACAACCAAATTCGATTTATTTCTCACATGGTATACAATAACAGAATGCACCCACAACAATTTAACATCACATTGCAGAATGGAACCAAATAGTTAACTAAACACCATAACAAATGAACCAAACATTAACTGAGCACCACATTGCACAATGTATAACATACTAGAAGATCAAACAGTTAACCAAACCAAGCATGCTTGACAACTTGGAAATATAGCAATTGTATTTGTTTCTCATGTATTTTGTAAAGAAAAATTCGATTTATTTCTCACATGGAAGACAATACAAAATTGCACCCTGAAGAATTGAACATCACATTTGCAGAATTGAACAAAACAGTTAACTGAACACGACAACTAATTAACCAAACAGCTAATAAGTGAGCACCACATGGCACGACATATAAAACATATACACTAGAGCAACAGATTGCATGGTAAAACTAGATAGCGCAATTCGCTAGAATTTGTTAAGGAAAGGCAGTAGCTAGCAAACTGAACATGGGTCCTTATAGTGAGCTAATAAGACAAGCTACTCATTGTGGGAGATATCGATGACGATTGGCTCCTTGGACATGGAAGAGGGCGAGGCCTCCGCATCGTGGGTGCCCTCGTCGTAGTGGTGAGTTGCCTGAGCTGCTCTGGGAACCAACCTGCTGGCTCTCGAGTTGAGGTAAGCACATGCACGCTGAGAAAACACCTCGTAGTCTTCATGGAAGATACCGAGGGTGGCCTCGAGAAAATGCCATGAACTATCGTTTAAAGCAGCCAACCGCGTCGCGGTGTCGGCGCGCGAGGTGTTGATGGTGGCCTCGACGGCGAGGTGCTCCTCCAAGATCTGGGGGTCGGCATGAATGGCAGCCATCGCGACATTATCCACGTGTGTGGCCGTGATTTGCTTCTCCGTTGCCAAATGCTCCTTGAGCTCCTGGCTATACTACGTGCACCATGGCTTAGGGCGGCACTTATTTGGTGGAGGGGTCGGTGATTTGGGTGGAAGGTGTCGCGCCGGAGGTCGGGGCATGTGGGATGTGGAAGGAGGAGGATGGGGTCGGGTGTGGATTACCTACCTGGATAGACAAGCCCGAGTAGCGTGAAGGAGGGTCGCCGGTGAGGAGGCGGCGCTGCAAGCAAGGAGTGAAGGTTTCAACTTGGAAAGGAAGGCGAAAACAGGGGAAATGTGGCTTTTGGTAAGGGGGTGGGGCGGGGAGATAGATATTTCCACGGAAGCCAAAATTTTTGAATCGGTTCAGCGAAAAAACTGGCGCACAAAGTGTCATCAGACATGGTCCATTATTCAGAACTGTGTATGATATGTGAACATCACAAACGATTCAGATAGCTTAACCCATGTGTGATGAGTTTGAACATCAAAATTTTTTGTTCCAATTTCCCTGGTTACAGTGGTCATCCACGTCATTGCATAATTTGGGTACACAGTACACCCACACTTCTTAATCGAGCAAGTTCAGCAATTAAACAGAGCTAGCTGGCCTAAACATTACTCTAACAAATTAAAGACCAACGCTCTTAATTAAACAAAACAAAGAGTACTACTACAGCTGGTGCTCGTCGATCTCTACCGCCTCATCCATGTCCAGCTCGCGCCCGACGGTGTCCTGGGGAAGGGGCTCCATGGCGTCCATCGCACCATACTCGGCAAGCATCTCCCCATTCGCGTCTACCATCTCTTTGGAAAAGGCCGCCACAAGCTGGACATGGGCGGCTGCGATTTGGGCTTGGACGGGCTCCGTTGTCGCAAGGTATGTGGTGGAGGAATGGACGGCTGCTCGAACGCTCTCGGTGATTGCCAACTCTTCGGTCGTGGGTTGCCGATCGTTGTTGGAGAAGCTTCATTCAATTTGTGCGGTGACCGCCATGAGCTGGGCGTGGGCAGCCTCAACATGGTCGTGGGCGACCTCCATCAGGGCTAAGGCCACTGCTGCGGAACGGACAGCTATTGTGCCGCTCTCGCCAGTTGCCATCCCCGAGGCTGATGTTGCTGCCGCCACCTGAGAAGCAACAACAGCCATTTGGGCTACCTTGGCCGCCCGGTCACAGATTGCGGCCGCGCCCATGCACCTTGTTAGCACGCACATGGCAGCTGCGGCTGCGCTCTCTCCGGAGTGGGCCGCTGAAGTTGCCCTCACGACGCGGGCCCACGCCCCCATCTTTCACCGGCGACGATTGAAGTGAAATGATATTTAGGGAGCGAGCTTGTGTGCTTGACACGCCGACTGTGGACTGTAGCCGACACAACTTACTATACACCGACGGTGCTCCAGGATATTTTGTACTGCATCTCACATGGTTGGTGAAAATAAACTGTGTGGGATCTACTTGATTTTTCATCTTGATTTGAATTACATAATGGGATCACAGCAGCAATGGATGGTGTTTGAATTGCTAGACCGTTTATCTGCAGTGAACATGCAACTATATCTGTGTCGTAAAAAATTGGAATTATTCAGGGATCATTTGGAAATTTTATACATTAAATTGGTTTTCTAGCCATTTCCGGTGCACAATTCAAAGTTAAAGCACATGCACATGCTTCGGTGCACCAACATGGGTTGTAAAATCATATATGTGTCTATTAGTTTATGCTTGTGTCCCATGCAAGAAATGGAGGTGAATTTCGAACACCACGACACCGTGGCTCTCCGGCAAATGTTGAGGTACTTGCTTTTGTAATTCTAGTAAATCGAAAACTCATATGAAATTCATGAAACTTGACATGATATCATGGAACGACAACGACATGCGGTGGTAAAAATATTATCCCATTTGAGGCAGGTGTGGGTATAAGCTTCTCGCAAACCAGAGCTTTTCTCACAAGCCTGATGGTTTCGGTAGGGTACTAGCCACCTTGGGGGACGAAACAATATCTATTACCTCTTCTTACTTTCAAAATGTTTCTCATGTCAACATGGAACAACATGAGTGTTGTGTCAATTTTTGAGATTTTTCGGGGTCCGCTTGGACATTTTTATACATTAACTGAGTTTTCTATGCATTCATGTGCATAATTCAAATTTGAACTACATGCACATGCTCTAATGCATATAAATTAGTTGAAAATTCAAATATGTGCCCTTGCTTGCATGCTTAGGTCTCATGCAAGAAATGGGAATGAATGTGAAACACCCTGCCACCGTCACTCGGCTGCAAACATTGAGATACACTACAAAAAAAAGACACATCCGTGACATTTTGGGCCGAACGAAAAAAATTTCTGTCATAGATATGACACTTCTATGACGATAATTGTGACAAAACCTGGTATCATCATAGATGTGGTGGGCTCCTACTTCTATGACAAAAAATCATGACAGAAAATGGGCTTTTCATCCTGGGCGAGCCAGCGACGCAGCTGCATGACATTCTTTGGGCCGTCCATGACGGAAAAACCCTTGGTAGAAGCGAGGGCGAGGAAAATTTCAGGGAGTTCCCGGTTACGGTGGGAGGTCGAGGGCCGAGCAATGCGCGCTTCTCTCGTACACGTACGCGCGTGTGTGCGAGGCGTTGGCTCTAACTGAACCCGAGCGAGGCATTGGGCTCTAACTGAACCCGAGCGATTGCATTATAGGCTATGCGTTACTGAACCCGAGCGATCGATCGATGGCTGTTAACTGAACCCGATCGAGCGATTCCTCCGCTACTGTTGCTAACTG
>NC_041384.1:150680201-150698520 GCF_002162155.2 Triticum dicoccoides | reverse complement strand
GGTGGGGGTGGATGAACAGGACCCCATGGTGTTGCCTCTAGATGAACAGGACCCTGATCGATCGAGCCGGTTGGGGCTGGATGAACAGGACCTCGTGGAGGGCTGGATGAACAGGTCCACCCCGTGGAGGGCAGGATGAATAGTAGACGGTGGAGGGCAGGATGAATAGTAGCCCATAGAGGGGTGGTTGAACAGGAGCCCGTGGAGAGGGCTGGTTGAACAGTAGCCGGTGGAGTAGCACGCGGTGGAGGCTGGATGAACAGGAGCTCGTGGATGAACAATCACAGGTGGAGGGTGGAGAAGGTCGACGATGGATGAACAGTAGCTCGTCGAGGCTGGAGGGGGTCGACGGTGGAGATGAACAATATCCTGTGGAGTCCCGTTTTGCGGAACGCCACACCCCTCCCAATGAACAGGACCCCCGTTTCGACCGTAGCGCTCCAACACAAGTCTGTTTCCTCCGTTTTGCGGTACGCCACACCCCTCCCGATCAATAGGACCCCCGTTTCGACCGTAGGAGGTCTGTTTCCTCCGTTTTGCGGTATGCCACACCCCTCCCGATGAACAGGATCCCATTTCGAACGTGGCCGGTCGAACACAAGGCCCGTTTCCTCTGTTCTACGGTACGCCAGGCCTCGTTTCCATCGCCTGTTCCGTCCAAGCCCTCCCGATGAACACGACGCATTCCGTTGCCTCCCCATGAACAGGACGCATTCCATTTCCTCCCCATGAACACGACACATTCCGTTGCCTCCCCATGAACACGACGACGACGCTGTTTCCCCGTTCCGACCCAGCCATGTACACGAGCCCTGGCCGTACGTATGCGCGAGTAGGCGTTCGAGACCCCGCCCGTATGTACACATACGTGGCCGTATTTTCTTTCTTGCACCCTGGCCGCCTCTACTACGACATGTGCGCGCCTCTACATCCACCAGTATATATGTACGTACACGTTCGCGACCAGAATGACAAAGCTACGTACGCTTCGACCAGGTGGGTCCCGACTGTCAGGCACTTCCTGGCGTGCGAAGATGTAGCTGGTGGGTCCCAGCAGTCAGGGGGGTGAAATACGGTGGCCCGTCCGGTGGGTTCCCGCTGTCAGGTGGAGGAATAATTATTTTGCACGTAATAAGGAGGCACTTCCTTGCTGCGGCCGTGGACCCAGCTGTCCGCCTCTCCACGTATAGTCCACGTCCGATGGAAGCCGTTCCTTGACCACGTTGACCACGCCGCGCCGAGAGCACCAGGGCGGTGGACGACGGCGAGGCCTAGGAAGGGGACGACGCGGAGCCGGGGAAGACGCAACAACGGATGCCCACGCGTAGAGGAGTACGAGGGTTCACTAGTTCGTTGCGGTGTGAGGCTGCCGTCGCCGCAGAATAAAAGGGGGTGTGGGTGAGTAGAGGGATGGCCTGGCCAGCGGTGGGAGTAGTAGGGGGCGGTGAGGACTCCATCGCATCATAGTCGGCCACAGGAGGCAGGAGCACGAGGCACGACCAGCGCTGGTTTGGGCGGCTGGAGCAAGAAGACCAGAGGTTGAAGAAGCACTACGGCCGTTGGATGGACATCGTACGGTCACTAGAGCTAGAATCATGCATATTGACTAAGTTGACAAAGCCCTCCGTCCCCGTCAACTTAGTAGGCCCACAAGTCAGCCTGCCACTATACTGGGCCCCAGCTAACAGGGGGAGTATTTTTTGTGTGCGTAATAAGGAGGCACTTCCTTGCGTGCAAAGATATTGCTGGTGGGTCCGAGCTGTCAGCGGCGGTAATGTTTTTTTTCGCGAAATACAGAGGCCCTTTCGGTGGGTCCCTGATGTCAAGTGGAGGAATCATTATTTTGCGCGTAATAAGGAGGCATTTCCTTGCGTGCAGCCGTGGACCCAGCTGTCGGCCTCTCCACGTAAAGTCCACTTCAGATGCATGTCAGTCGTTGACCATATTGACCAGGCCGCGTCGAGAGCACCAGGGCGGTGGACGACGGCGAGGCCTAGGAAGGGAACGACACAGAGGCAGGGTAGACTCGGCAGTTGTTTCCCACGCGGAGGGGAGTAAGACTGTACGAGGGTTTACTGGTTCGTCTGCCGTCGCCGGAGAATAACAACAGGTGTGGGTGAGTAGAGGGATGGCTAGGCCAGCGATGGGAGTGCGGTGGGGCGGTGAGGCCTGCGCGGCAGCATAGCCGGCCATGGGGAGGAGGGAGCAGGCAGTCCCGCCGGCACCTGTTTGAGCGGCTGGAGCAGGAAGAGTAGAGATTGAAGAAGCACGACGGCCGTTGGATGGCCATCCAACAGTCACTGCTTGTGCTTCAACCTTTTTTTAGGAAAGCCTCAAATCTGTGGAAAACAACATACAACCCATCTGCCATTATTTCTAATAATTTACAGCCCATTTGCTAATTATTAATGTTTTTTTGGAGCCCATATTCTTTTTTTTAGCATTACAGCCCATATTGTGGCCACGGTTAAAAAATTATACGAAATTTTGCATATTTCGGTGCGGTCCGAACTGTTTTTAATCCCAAAATTTCGACTCACATTCAAACTGATTTTAAAAATAAATGTATATCAATATAAAATCCAACAAATTCTCCACACATAAAAATTAATGTAATTTCAAATCTCGAAATGAAAAAAAAGATATTTGAAACTAATTGCCGGTTTGATGTGTTTTAAAAATGTACAACCCATTTCTCATTACTGATGGGCCATTTTCTCGGCAGCCGAATGAAAGCTCTCCTCGTCTTGAAAGATTTGCAGCCCAACAGGCCTGACAAAGTGACTTACTTGGCAAATCACAAAAAAACTGGGCTGTGGCCGTGGAACCAGCTGTCAGCCTCTCCACGTACAGTACTCTTCCGATGGAATGTCGTTGACCACATTGACCACGCCGCGCCGAGCGCACCAAGGCGGTGGACGACGGCGAGGCCTAGGAAGGGGACGACGTGGAGCCGAGGAAGACGCGGCAGTGGATGCCCACGCGGAGAGGAGTACGAGGGTTCACTGGTTCAGCTGCGGTGTGAGGCTCCCGTCACCGCAGGGCCCGGCTAGCGGTGGGAGTAGTAGGGGGTGATGAGGCCTCATCGGCAGCACAACCGGCCACTGGAGGCAGGAGTAGGCGGTCTCCCCGGCGCTGGTTTGGGCGGCTGGTGCAAGAAGAGCAGCGATTGAAGAAGCAGCAGGACCGTTCGATTCAAATCCAACAGTTACTGCTGCTAGAATCGTTTGTTGACTAAGTTGACAAGCCCTGCGTACGCGTCAACTTAGTAGGCCCATAGGTCAGCCTCCCAACCGGTGCGCCCCAGATGTCAGTGGGAGGAATCATTTTTTTCGCGTAATAAGGAGGCAGTTGATTGCGTGCGGCCAGGCCAGCGGAGGGAGTAGGGTGGGCCAGGGAAGCCTGCGTGGCATCACAGCGGGCCACAAGAGGAGGGAGCAGGCAGTCCCGCCGGCGCTAGTTTAGGCGGCTGGAGCAGGAAGATCAGAGATTGAAGAAGCATGTCGGCCATTGGATGGACATACAACACTAACTGCTGCTAGAATCGTGTGTTCACTGACAAAGCCTTGCGTAAACAAGTGAGCCTCGAAATCTGTGGCGTGTACAACCCATTTGCTATTATTTTTATAATTTTTACTCATTTTCTAATTAATATGGAATTTATTGCAGCCCGTTTTCCATTTTTAGAATTGCTGGCCATTTTCTGGTCAGTACCAGGGTCAAAAAATTAACTAAATATGTGGGAAATTTTGAAAATTTGCAAATTTTTGCTGGTGAACGAAATATTATTAATCCAAAAATTAATAGCCATACTAAAACAAATTTAAAAATAAATTAGTACTATGTCATGTTAAATCCAATGAAATACATATAAGATATCTGTGAAGAACAAAAACAAAAAAAAGAAACTTATATCCCATTTGCTATAATTTTTTTGGAATTTTCAACCCCTTTTGATATTACTTTTAACAGACATTGACCATACTCTTAAGACATGCCAGAATGCATCCCTCCTCGTCTTGAAAGATTTGCAGCCCAGTAATTCGGAGAAAACAAATAGGCCTAGCTTGGGTATTCTTGAAAAAGAAATACTGGGCTACCTATTTTCCCAAAGAACTGGTGCATGAGCATTTAGCTTTATTTATTTATTTATTTACTTATTTATGTTTAGGGGACCATGAGCATGTACCTGGGCCGGATTCATGTGAGAGCCTCCCTTCCAGTTAATTATGGGCTTCTCTATTGGGCCTTCATCAGTGGGCTGCATGTTATCAACAAGTGGAAAATGTGTTCTGAGTTTCAAAAAAAATGTGTTCCGTATGATAAATAGTATGTGCTACGTACGGTACGGGGCACTAAAGGATCGAACCGTGCAACGACTTCCAAAACATTGTGTTTGTCGTTCTAACAACACATTTATTCAACCAACAGACGCAATATACTACTGATTGTACATTGAAAACAACAGCAGCAACCAGGGCTGGCGGTGCAACAGAAGTAGTAAGCAGGACAGAAGAGTGAAGACGCAGCTCTCTCTTCCAAACCAAACATCAGCCATCATTACAAAAGGGCTACCAAAAAAGAACAAGTGTATGCATCAAACTAAATAAAGATCCTACTACACCAAGTGTACGCATCTAACTAACTGGCTCAGTTAGACGTTACTATTTTTTTCGAAACGGAGGCAAAAGAATTGCCTTGTCGATTAATTAAGAAGAAGAGAATTGCTCGGTTAATCTACGGAAAACCAGGCTAAAACCGAAGACGTTACTATTTATTAAGCTGCAGTGGAGTCGCAGATGGAGAGGAGTGGGAAACTTCACTGGTTCGGGTGCGCAGCAGCACAGCCGCGGTGCCACCCACGGGAGACAGGAGCAAGAACAGAGGTTGAAGAAGGAGCACGGCTATTGGATTAACATCCAACGGTCCAGCTGCTAGAATCATTTGTTGATTAAGTTGACAAAGCCGTGCGTACACGTCCTCTTAGTAGGCCCACAAGTCAGTCACCAAATTTGACGGGTCCCAGCTGTCAATGGGATGAATAATTTCTTTCGCAAAACAAGGAGGCACTTCCTTCCGTGCGAAGATATAGCCGGTGGGTCCCAGCTGTCAGGTGGAGGAAGCATTTTTTCAGCTTAATAAGGAGGAACTTTCCTTGCGTGCGACCATGGACCTCGTGGGTCCCAGCCGTCAGGCTCTCCACGTAAAGTCCTCTTCCGATGACTCTCGTTTGTTAACCACGCTGCACCAAACGCAGCGAGGCGGTGGACGACAGTGAGGCCCCGGACGGGAACGACTCGGAGATGGGAAAACACGGCAGTGGAGTCACAGATTGAGAGGAGGAGAAGGGTTATAACTGGTTCTGTTGCGGCGTGGGGCTTTAGTCTATGGAGAATAACAGGAGGTGTCGAGGGGTGGAGGGATAGCCTGGCCGGCGGTGGGGTAGCGCTTCGCAGCGATGCATGCTAAGCAGAGCCGCTAGCCGCCGGAGGCCGGACCAGGCGGTCCCGGCGACGCTGGAGGAAGAAGACGAGAGATTGAAGGTGCATGCCGGCCGTTGGATATAAATCCAATGGCTGTGGATGACACAATCATTTGTTGACCAAGTTGACAACGCCCTGCGTAGGCTTCGACCTATTGGCCCACATGTCAGCCTGCAAAAATGTGGCATATATTTAACCCATGTTTTCTAGAATGTATAGTCCATTTGCTGGGCTGGGTGAACAAGTAATTTCGCGTCAATCAGGCCCATTTATATTTTCTAAGAAATCCCAGCCCATTTGCACTTCCTTGAAATACACGTATTAGGTCAGCTCGTTATATATACTCCCTCCGTCCGGAAATACTTGTCATCAAAATGGATAAAAGGGATGTATCTAGATGTATTTTAGTTTTAGATACATCCCTTTTTGTCCATTTTGATGACAAGTATTTTCGGACGGAGGGAGTATAATGTTATGTTAGAAGGAGCAATTAATATCAAAGAATAAACCGGAGAGGCACATTATATATATATAATTAAGAAATTAGCAAGTTATTTCTCAAAATAAAAATGAGCGTGTTATTATTAAATTGGTCCTTAAAATCTTCGCAAGCTTTTGTATGCAATCACCAGGATTTTCTAGCCCGTGAGTCAAAAACAACCAGGATTTTCCTTGCCAACTTCCGTTAAACATTTACTTTTATAAGTTGGGATGTTTTTATAATGTATATATAAGTCTCTATAAAATATACGATAATAGTAATAATATATATGTATAATGTGGTTAGAAGGGAAGTCATAAATTGGACACAACATTACTTTTATAAGAGAGCTGCGTTTTATACCCCACAGTAGGCATACTAACAAGTTCACACACAAATACAACAAAAAAGGTAAACATTCATATCAAACTCAGGTTCACAGGACATGTTCATATCCATAGCCAACATTCACAATCAACAACTCAAAAGATGCATATATACACAAGCTCAACATATCTATGCATCCAAATGATTGATTGATCACACGACAATATTCATACATAATTTACAAAAAGATTCATATATACACATGTTCAGTATGTTTATGCATCCAAATGATTGAGATCACAGCCAATATGATCCATGGACAAACTTTAATTACCTAGGGTACAGACTGGTAAATGGTGTTCAATTGAAGGTACTTCTTGCTAAAATTAGTTCTTGTACGAGTAAACTTTCGAGTACATAAGAGGTAGCACAGACAATCTGAACTTTGCTTGTAGGTTTATCCTCAAATAGTGGCCTCGTGCCGAGGGAGGTTTGAGCAACTTGGCCACTACTTTCATCCAACCAGTTTACTGGGTCATCTTGGTCCTGTATCTCGCCAAAAGTCTACATTGAAGACGAGAAAGGAGGCGGTTGATAAAATTAACCACCCAAATATTTTGTGCAGTTCAACTGAAATGGAGCATCCTTGGCGTGCAGAATGATTAAGTGTCAGATGAATATACGCGTCAACCAACTTGTCTGGAATCTTTAGACTCCATGCCATGTAGTTCGCTACCATATGTGCCGATAACCAAAAGGCACAAGTTGGGACCAAAGACTAGACTGTGTTTTTCTGGGCCATGCACCAAGCAATATTTTTGGCGTTCACTCTCCTAACACTTGGAGTTTGACAATTGGTTGACGCCGGTTGATACTCGAATGAATATAGGCACTTCTTGTCAACATCGATGCTTGTCTGAGTGAACTTTGGAGTACATAGCAGCAGCATAAGTACCTGTCCATCTGATCATTTTGTGCAGTTCTACTGAAATCACCCGATGTAATGATTTGCCTGCGAGTTCAGGCTCCAAATTACTCCTTTACAAAATCGGCAAATAGTAGCACAATACCAAATTACCAATACATATGACATGCATAATAATCAGGATAAAGACCAGTACCAACCTGTGTGAGGTAGCATATCAATTACTATTTCCTTTGACTGGAAGCCGAGATAAGCCAAGCGACTGACAGCAAAGGAAGAAAGCATGCGGAGTTTAGCGACTGACAGGAAAGGACGAAAGCTGTCGAGGTAATGAAGCACCCAAAGTTTTTATGCAGTTCCACCAAAATCAAGCATCCCTGTTGGCACATATATTGAGAGGGTGAGATTACTTTAATAGTGGGACTAGTTTATGAAACATACACTAACAAATAGAAGCACCCTCATTATCTTAATGGGTAAAGTTAGCAACATAGTAGTCTTTCTTAAAGAGAGGTATTAGTTTATTTAATCAATGCCAATTAGCTCAACTCAACACTCAAAGCATTGCCATTTATCAAAGGTTGCAAAACTTTAACATGCAAAGATAAAGGAGTTTCTCATGACAGTAGCATGATACAAATAGAGATGACATCAAACTAATAAAGATGAAGGCCTTAGGCCCGTACCAACCCGAGAAAAAAGCTTATTCATGTAGTCCCATAAGAGATGATAAAGCACTCACTGGAATCACACAATAGTATATATTTTTGTGCACTTCAAATGTATGGTTGAAATCACTCTTGTTTACCAGTGCTGAGATTATATCGAAAGATTATCAAGAACTTCCAGCAGAGTTAAAGCACTGGGTGGGATACAGTTCATTGTATTGTCTTGTGTAGTTCCATTTAATGTATGATTGGCACAACATGATCCCTGTTTGCACAAGTAGGAACAAGGTGAAACCTTCATTAGCTTAGTGAGAAAGGATAGGAAGACATTAGCATATTACTCAACCAGTAGCATCAAATTCATGATGGACAATACACAAAACATTGCCTCATTGAACCAATGGCAATAAATTGACATGCAAAACAATATCAATATTATGTCATGACACTAATAATATTCCCTCCCTGCTCCACCACATGATTCACCTCCATAGACAAACATACACACGTACATGATTCAGCATATGGTCCTACTAAAGATTTGTTTACCTCCAATAGGAAAATTAGGCAGTAATAAATTAGTGGTACTTAAGTACTCCTAATTAATTAAGTGAGACAATAGAAGTGGAAGGGCTCCCTGGAGGATCGTCTCACATGTAAGGTAGTCGTTGCCGGAGCCCTTGAATGGCCTCGACTGAGGCCTCTGGCTTCAGCAAGATTTCCTTGGCTCTGTTTATTCTTCTTCTTCTTCCTCTTCATGCTCTGTTTCTCTTTCTCCTCACCAGTTGGTGAAACCAAGTACATGATTGGCCTTCTAATTCAGAATTGGTTTTGTCAGTGAGAGAGTACAAGTGTACTAGTAAAAAACAACATTATTTTCTCATGGCAGTCGGAAAATAGAGAGGAACACATGCATTAAATATCATTCTTACCTAAAGGAAGATTATGGCGCCAATATGGATGATGAGGATTGGAACACAGATCTCCCTTTGTGCAGTTCCACCAAAATGAACCAATTGTTCCATTCTGACATTCTAGTTAAACAACACAAAAGTCACTTCTTTTAAGAAGAGTTTTGTGCAGTGCACCAAAAGGTCATAACAGCAACCAGGTGAATTGGATATCCCTGTTTGCACAAAAAGGCACAGAGGAAACAGTCAGAGTCTCGAAAAATTACAGGCAAAAACATTTGGCTAAACTTGTCATGGCTTATAACAGTGGCATGGCTTCATTTTTACCAGGGACATTAGATTAAGAACAACTAAGGCTGCGTTCGGTTCACAGGTTTGGTGCAGGATTTTCATAGGAACACAATTCCTATGGTATTCTTTCCCTTCCAACCGTTCGGAACACAGGAAAGGTGAATAGTGTTTCATAGGAAAGCTGGTCTGGTAGTTCTGATTCCATAGGATTAGAAACATCCACGCGCTGCTCATTTTTTGGGCGGGGCGGAAGCCCGAGGCAGGCGCTCGCTGCCATGCGTTAGACAGGTTGCTGTGCTGTGTTGCCGAAAATAAAAAATCAACCTATGTGTGGTACATGAGGTGAGGACAAGAGTAGTCACTGTGCAGCTAAATAAACAAATAGCATCTCATACTGCCAAGCATGCTACTCTAAAAAAACAAATCTGTACATTTCGTAGTCCATCTGAACACATTCTCTTGAGAGTTTCCTCCGGTTCGCTGTTCCATAGATTTATACCTACATTTTTTACAATTCCTCTATTTTCATCAAGACCTATGTTTTCTGCCCCTTTATTCCAAATGGAGCCTAAATATTTGGTATAAGGGCATGGGACAGTGGGTGCACCAGCAGTCCAGCACCATGTACGTAAACAGGGGCATAAAGTGGTGATTCATAGTTTGTTGCCCCGAGAAACAAACATCCAAGAAACATATCTGGGTTGGTCCCATTTTTGCTCACTCTGGCCACCTACTCCTATGTGTGGATAGCAAATCTAGTCCTGGTCATACCACTATTTACAGCGTTACCCCTATATTTCCCTTTTCGACCAAGAGACCGGTTGGATGACCAGTCTGTACTACTTTCACCCCCTTTCCTTCCTGTTTGTACCAAGTCCGATGTACATACTAAATTCCCCCACCCCACTTTATTTCTCGTTTGAACCAAGTACTCCCTCCGTCCGGAATTACTTGTCATCAAAATGGATGTGTCTAGAACTAAAATACATCTAGATACATCCATTTCAATGACAAGTATTTTTGGACGGAGGGAGTACAAGATTCGACTCCATGAAGTAGCTTTACCTCTAACAATAGAAAAAAATGTGACGTTGGACCATCCGATCGAGAGGGGCTGAGAGGTAGAAAATGATGCACATGCAGCGACGTAGCGAGCTGGGGAAGTAGAGCTAAGGCGGTTTTGAACGAAGATATACTTGAAGGTCGTCGGGATGTGGATAGGTGGGCGGCGGGAGACCGGATCCGCCCATAGGTAATGACGAAGGGATCGAAGGACCTCCCGCGTCGGTGCTCGGCCCGAGATAATGGTGCGGCCGGCAGTGGGTCTCCTCCCTCGCTGTCGACGATGGCCTAAACGCTGCCCCTCCTCCCCTTCACCGGCGGAGGGGATACGTCTGGATCTGTAACCAGCGGTGTGGATAGAAAGCTAGTATTTTTTGAAGGGAGAAAGACAGTGTTACTACCCCTATCTTGTTTAAATCTGGAGAGGATGAGAGTGTGTGAATAGGGCAACCCTAGCAAGCAAGCGCGGAGGCTCTGGCCTATATATACCTAGTGAGCAACCCTAGCGAGCAAGCAACCCCTATCTTCGTCAACTCGTACAAGACCGAGAAATTTGATTACTACAACGCCCTCTCCCTCGCGGACTGAGCTCCGATGCCTTAACTGCACCTGCCTTTGGCTGCATGACAGGAGGGCCAACCACCTGTTGGGCCCACCTGTCATAGACGCAAAGTCAGGAGCAGTAAGTTGAAGCTTTCGATATCCCTCCCGCACGAGGTGGACGAACATGCAACAGTGGATTCGATACTGTAGAAGTAGGAGTAACATCATTATTGTTCATCTTCTCGAAGAGGCGAAGAGCCAAGCGCAACCCGAACATGGCAGTTGCGAATGCTCGTGCGGTGCAGTTCCTTGGAGTACTAGCCAGGCTCTTGCATGAGACAAAATTGCTATTGTTTAACAATTAAACTCCATTATCCATTGGTTGATACTCATTCTGCATAGGTCCATGCGCTTAGCATCGTTTCCTCCCGGGGTCACCAATGTTTATTTGCTAATTAATAGCATTGCATGCAATGAACTAGCCATTGCAAGTCATTAAAAGCATGCACACCTCTCATCTCTTATTGGTTGATAAATCAAGAAACAAGAAACAAGGTAGAAGTTAATGCACCGCGCCTAAGTGTTTTGGGACTATTTGGTTTTCGTAAGATGACTTACACACCTAGACGGAGGGAGTAGTATAGCCGTGTAAACCGGAAAGGAGTATTTTCCTTTCTAGAGATTTCAACAAGTGACTAGACTAGACAGTGTGCAGTACTCCCTCCCTTCCGGTTTATAGGGCTCAAATCTCAAATCTCATGAGCCAAGGCATTTTGCGATTGGAGGAATGTATCTCGTACTTTACAAAACTACCCTAATTAAACTCATGCATTAATTACTTAGTTCTCTCGTTTTCCTCTCCGCCTTGGTCGTGGTGCACAATATTGAGCACTCCTATATGACTAGCCGCTCTATCTACATGCGGGACATTTCAAAGCATCCGGGCCCGCATGCCATCCACCAAATCACAGCGAGGTGCTACAGTCAAGACTCACCTGTAACCCCGGTGTGGCCATCATGACCCGTCATATCACAAAACCCACACCTTTACCAGCAGTGGTAAGGTGGCCTCCAAGTTGGACTGGACGAAGCAACCATCATTTCACTGGAACGCTCGTTCAAGCCCTTTCTTCCCTTTCTTTAAGAAAACCTCACTCCAGGCTAGTCACTTCTGCCATTTTTCTTCTGTACCGACGAAGGAAAGGTGGGCGAATCAGTTATGCTGCTATATTTTCATTCCAAGAATCTTCTTTTTGCGAAGCACCGACCGATTCTCACATCCTATTCTTTTCCCATTTTCATTGCGATTGTCGTTTCCTTTTGATTGCTTTTTGTTTGTCAGTTCATTGATGGATCCTGGAGCACTAGGCAAAGAGTTGCCGGCGGACAACCCACTGGAGACAGCGATCTCGAGGAAGCAAGCACCGACCAACGAGTTGACCATGTTGGCGGGCCAACACATGGAGATGAAGAACTCCAGGAAACAGGCATTAGCCAAAGAGTTGAGGACGTTGGCGGACGAACTCCTTAAAGGAAGTTGGAAGAACAGCAAGGGTCCCACCGTGCCTACCCCAGGAACTCTGATTGCCACCTATGTGAGGCTCAAGACCGAGTTTGAGGAGATAGTCACCGTTGAGAAGCAGTATTCCCTTGGCAAGGTGATGGCCCCCATCGAGGACGAGGAGATGGCCCCCGGAGGGATGAGATCCCCCGATGAGTTGCACAAGGTAAAAAATAATGGCTTATTACCATAGTTGTGGTTTTTGATTATTTGCAATGTGCTTGCTAATATGTTAGGGTTGTGCAGGTGCCGATGGACGTCCTTGATGATACCGATGTCATGGCCCGTCTTGTTGGCATCACCCCGAAGATTGATTCCGATGCCGCTGTCCATCTTGTGGATATCGCCCCAGAGATCGATTCCGATGCCGCGGTCAGTCCTGCGGACAGCGCCCCAGAAATCGAATCCCATGCCGCTGTCCATGCTGTGGTCATTGCCTGAGAGATCGATGACAAGAAATAGTTGGTCGCGCTAATCCTTCTGGGTAGTTTGCATTGCCCTGTGTTTAATTACCAGAACGATGCGTGTTATCAAACCATCTTAGGGCTAGTGCACTGTCTTGTGTGGGCGGATCTTGCTACTTTTGTTTGATAGTGAATCATGCGAACCCTCTCCGAGTTATGGAAACAGATGTATCCTCACCAGCTTTTGATGTAATATATGGCATGATTAGATGTAAGTTTGAACTGTTTATCATATCAGCATGGCTTGTTTAATGATTCTTGGTGTTAGTAGGCTAGCTACTGTGCGAGCTATAGTACTTGCAAAACACTCACCGAAGAGAAACGTTGGGGCTGATGAGCTCGTGGTACGCTTATACTTATCCCTCGTCGATCGACCAATAGCCCTAGCTCCTAAAATTGTAGGCTTAGCAATCGATGACCTAGGCGGGCTAGTTTGGACTAGTGGGTTTCAGTGATATGACGTGCAACACAAAATCATAGCAGTGCAGAGACATACTCCCTCCATTCCAAAAAAGATGACCTAGGCGGGCTAGTTTGGCCTAGTGGGTTTCCGTGATATGACGTGGTACAGTGCCGTCCAGTCTTCACGTGTGGTAGCAGTATTGTGGGTACAGTAAGTTTTCTTGAAGAAGCGGAATTCAACAAAGTCATGATGGTTCCTTCGTCCGATCCAACTTACAGTGGGAAAGGTTGGGCCTGCGATACGACCGGGGTAGACCAGGATAATTTTGTGCATGGCAGGTGGACCAGGATGGTTGACGTCCCACATGTCGGCGAATGAAAGTATTCTTTACGATATAGAGGACGAGCAATGAGTATTCATTGTTTATTTTTGGTGAAAGCTATTGTGTCCACTGTTACGACGAAGGAGTGTGAAACACGGCAGCCTAGTGAACTTGGCATGTGCACCACTCCCTCCTTCCTCATGTAATGCCTAGGTTACAACTTTTTCTCACTTTCTCTCTATCTATTTCCTCTCAAATGTTTTTACCTTTCTTTTTTAAGACACAATTGTTTTTATGCCTTTTTTAGAATTATTTTTTTATACCTAGGAGCACGTGTAGAGACGGGCTCTTGCAGAGCCCACTCCTTGACTTTGTCAATGCCTCTCTCTCCTCCACATAAGGAGTACTACTTGCTATGCATGCATGCGGCGGGCAGCTAGCGTCTTGAGGGGCCAGGGCGGTGAGAGCGGGCTCCAGAAGCGGTCCGGACTCTAGCATAATTTTGGTTTTTACAGTATTTCTTTCTCCATTGACAGGTAGGCCCGCGTAGATAGATAAAGAACATGAGCTGATGAGGCGCATGCGGACTGTTTGACTGGTCAACCAGACAAATACAGAGCTATACGCTGAGCCAGTGACCGTATAATCACCATATCTCGTATACAATGATCAAAGTGAGCTATCAAGACAAGTTCGATGACCGCCAATGCATTTTACTCGGTAATAAATGACCAGGATTGAAGGGGAATCCAAATTTGCTTCGTCTTTTGTCCTTGAGCTCTTGACAAACCAATGCACTATACAGTTGTCCAGCCACTCCACCCTAGAGCTCTCACCAAGCGTCGTTCATGCCACTGCGCCGCATACTAACCGGTAAGGCAACGATGGCATCCCGCCGCGCCGAGTTCTTCGCCGCCCACGACCGCACACAAAATGGTAGGGAAACGATGGCATCCCGCCGTGCCAAGTTCATCGCCGCTCGCGACCTCACAACTATGTGGGAGGAATTTGAAGATGCCAATGTCGAATGGGCCGTAGAGCAAGAGGCGGCCAAAGCCGCACAGAGGGAGCAGAAAAGTTAGAAAGCACTCAAGAAAAGAGAGGCCCGCCGCCGCAAGAAAGAAAAGGACCCACGCGTTGCTGCGGAGAGGTCGGTGCAGATCCAAGCACGGTGGGGTGTCGCCGACAAAGCCGGGAAGGAGAACGACGACGTCTGGCCAGCATGTGAGAAGTAGTAGTACTAGTAGTTAGTGTGTGTGTGTGTCTGAGTACGAGCGTGTACCAGTACTACTAGTTACTACTGTAGTTTTTAGAGCAAATTACCAGTACATTAGCCTAGACTAAATGGAAAAAATTCCTATCCTAAGCATCAAATCGCATCTCTTTATCTATAGGAATTGAGATGCATGTCATCTCACTTCCTATGATTTTCATATTCCTATCCTATGAATGAAAGGAGGCCTCTGTTGGAGTAACTACTGTAGCTAGCAGTACTGCTGCTACAGTAGTTTTCTTCAAGAAGTGGAATTCAACGAAGTCATGATGGTTCCTTCGTCCAAGCAACTTCAAAGTGGGAAGTGGGCCTATGATTTGACGGCTCATTAGTCATTGTTACTACGGCGCGACGACCTGGGTGACTCCCTTGGAGTTCTGCGTGCATGGCAAGTGGACCAGGATGGTCGACGTCCCACATGTTGGCGAACGGAAGTATTCTTTCCGATATCGAGGGGCAAGGAAACCGCGTGGTATAGTATCACTGCTGATTGGTTCGCAAAAAAAATAGTATCACTGCCGATTTATAATTATTTTTTATTTCTGATGAATGCTAGCGTTTCAACTCTTACGACGAAGGGTGCCAAACACGGCACGTGCTGGATGTTCCACACGTCAGCGAAAGGAGTGGGACATGAACAGCGTGGTAGAGCCCAATGTAAAAAAACAGCGTGGTAGAGCGTCTCCACTTCTTCCACTTCTGGGTCGGAGACCACACATAGTAGTACTTAGTGGTATGAACGATACAAAGTGCAACCTAGAGACAAAGACACGTCTAGTTGGAAGGTCTCGGGGCATACACGTAAACAAATATAAAACTTAATATGTGCCTCCAACTAATATAGTAGTAGTAGAGTAATTAGGTGCGTACTCCATAACATCACCGTGCATTGCACGTACAACATTTAGTGGTAGTACGTAGTAAGAGACAAATGCCGCCCAAGAGTTCCCTTGTCGACCTATTTTTGGGTGTTTGGTAGAGTGTATGGAGGGTGCATGAGTCCACACTAGTTTAGCACAAATACACTAGAAGCATGCATGAAGAGAGCATGCATGAAGAGGGGTGTTGAGTTGAGCATGCATGAAGAGGGAACAACTATGCTGAAATGAGAACGCAACCAAACACACCCTATATGCCACGCATGTTCATACCATTTGTGCCTTTCTACTTCATTTACTGCGCTACATTACTCAGGTTCGTACGTCCACTCCTGGGTACATGTTCGTCTCGTAGTTCCAGTCCCACGTGTTCTTCATATAGATGGAACGATCCTTGCATAACACGTGCACCTTGATGCTAGATGTCTCGCGTGTTGGCAAAAGGATGAACAAAGCTCATGTAAAAAAAATAGAGTGGAACAACATAGATTCCGGATGACCGAGAAGGAGCAAGGAACCTCGTGGTGGAGCGTCTGCACTCATAATATTTAATATTATTTAGCGATATAAAATTAACCAATCATCTCCACAGTGGACTGGAAGAGTACGAAACACGACAGCCTAGTGTAGTATCATACTAGTACATGGCCAACCCACACTATCACCATATTTCTTGGCTTCCGTGTGACACCTATCTCTAGTAATCTAGAAGCCTGTATCGCTTCTCCCTCCTCGTCTCTATCAAAGTGCGGCAGGCTGGCGTTTCTGCCGTCTATTGAGGTCGGTTAACTATCACATGTTAGCGACATGCCAAGAGCATTCTAAAAAAATTCCTTTCACATTCCATTTTCAAAAAGAAAAAAATCCTTTCACGTACGAATTTGCCTGTATGCTTTGAGCAACTTGCATGTCCTATACTGCTCCTGTTTGATACTCTAACTTAGCTACAGGTTAGAGTAACTCATGACTAACCCTGAACTAACTCTAGCCAAAGAGGTGTTTGGGTGACAGGGTTAGATTGACAATAAATGCACTTCATGGAGAGAGAAAAGTGATTTTTCAGTGGTCCCAATGAGAACTATCTCCAGTTAGCACCTCTTGGGTGGGATAGTTTTTTTTGGTGGGTTCGGTGCAACTTGCTCCAATTTAAACCCTCATGCTTGGATAGTTTAGGGCTATTTGAGCCCCAACTAGCTCCAACTAACTCTAACCCATGGATCCAAATAGGGCCTATGGCCAGTCTCGATGCGGAGCAGTCGCGTGCACCAGGAAGCGGCGCTCTCTCGGCCGTCGCGCCACTTCAAAGCCGGCACCAGTGAGAGGTCGCCTCCGCTCTGGCCGGGCATTAATGCGGCACTGACGCTCCAGGGCGACGCTGACCGTTTCACGCGGGAAGCGCGCGCTGGCAAGGGAGTATAGGTTTTGAACCGTTTCAGGTGTAGTACTGGTAGTTTGCAAAAGTACTCAATTATTGCACTCAGTTTCCTAAGAAATTGTGGTAAAAAACGTTACTCCACAGCCCGCTTCCCTTCTCCTTCCTCTCCCACCGCCCACACACGTCCGCGGGGCGACCGGTCAACCCTTATATAGGAGTGCTAGCACAAAAAGATGCATGCATGACCACTAAAATTTCCATATTAAAGCGCCGCTCCGGCGGAGTATGGCGTATGTTGTTACCTTCGGCCGGCCCATGGCTACTGGGCGACAGCGACCAGAGAAGAGGCGGCAGGAGGAGAATGAATGCAGCTATTGTTTGGGTTCACCTTCCGGCTTAAATAAATGCGCATCATCACGTGTACCCGCTGGTGCACAAATTGTAACATACGTGTCTGCTTAAGTGGGCGTCACGTAGCTGGTGTGTGTGTGAGAGAGATTCTGAGAGATAGAGTGCGTGTGTGCGACTCTACTCTTCGGACATGTACTCAACCTTTTGCATCAGGATATAAGTATAATGGTATTTACTTTAGCTAGTGATTTACATGGCCATGTTAACAGGGTTGTGTCAAAAAATGTCACTTCCTACTCGTTATTTGCGTTATATAATTACAAGCAAGATTCTCGTGCATTGCACGGAACATCAATATGCATTTTTTTACAGAACACCTGTTGTGATTGACCCATGCAGGAGTAATCCCATGTGTAAAAACTAATGATATCTCAAGAATTTTATCGGAAAACTGGTATCTCGAGAATGTCATCAAAAAATGAAAGATGAGAGATAAGGCGAGGAGGAGTGGAGTGTGGTGGTGACTGGTGGTCGGAATGGGCGGAGGCATGGGGATGGATGGCGCCGGTAGGCGGCAGCAGCCACCATGCATGCTAGATTGTTCCAGAGACTTGTTCCTTTTTTAATTGCTAAGCAATGAGGTTGCGGGAGATAATGATGTGGAGAGAGGTGCGGGTATATTTTGTAAAATTATCATAGTTTGCTTTCTATCCTCAGATATAGATCATACTGTCTCTATTACAAGATGGCAGGCACACCATCACCACCAACTTGTTTTTATAAGGGTACAGATGATAAGTTTGCTGACTACTAAAGTAAAGTGGAATTTGTCCATGTTACGCAAGTAAATAAAGGTGATTGTTTGTCATACGGGTAAGGTTGGATGAAGGGTGGTAGGAACAAATGCTCCGCGTAGAGCATGTGTGTGTGAGATGGAGTCTTAATGTGTGTGGGGTGTGTGTGTGTGTGAGAGAGAGAGGAGAGAGATGGAGTCTTAGTTT
>NC_041384.1:150653876-150679591 GCF_002162155.2 Triticum dicoccoides | reverse complement strand
TAGCTAGAAGGAGATTGTTAAGTGTGAGTGTGTGTTTTACCCATCCAGGCGGAAGTTATGTGCACAAAAGAGGAGAACGATTCGATGTGGCGTTAGGATTGAGGGTAATTAACTACGTATGGAGACATAGAGACCCTGAACGTGCATGTGCGAGAGGTATACATGTATACGTGGGATGTGTGTGCGCGCGCGCGCATGATCGAGATAAAAGAAAGAAGACATAAGTCATAAGATCAACGACATGGGAGAGACGGATCGGTATGACAATATGCATGCATGTGAGAATGCATGGAAGAAGTCCCGACAATTGAGCATGTGTTTTTGTCTTTAAGATATAGTGGCGTGGGCTGGAGCATGCATCTATGGCGAGCAGAGGGAGTGAGACGCAACGATTGTGCAAAAGAGACCAACCTATAAATGCATATGTATGGAGAGACATATATAGTGTGGGTGATAGGAAGCAAGACTCCGTGCGAGAAAGAAATGTTGACGGAGAAACTACAGATAGATACAGAGATGGAGATGCTAGCTAGAGGGACATCCGCTTGTTTGGGTGTTGGAGATGACCGTCGGGTGGTACAAAGGGTGAAGTTATATATGTGTGTGAGAGGGCACTTGACTGCATGTAGAGAGAAACCTATGTAGTGTGCGTGATAGGAATCAAGATGAGGGCGAGAAAGAAGGTTGATAGAGAAACAGATAAATAGAAAGATAAAGATGCTAGATAGTGTGCATTAGAGATAGGAGTCGAGTGGATCAGAAGGCTAGGTTATGTGTGTGGGTGTGAGAGAGATAGAGAGAGGGTGCGTGTGAGTCACATACAAACAGATATCCGAGAGAAATGAGATCCAGAGAGACAGAGTTTTGTGTCTGCGAGAGAGAAATATATTTCACAACGAGAGTGATAGCTAGAGAGACATACGAGGGAATGCAAGATATCTCTAGGGAGAGAGGGTGTGTGTGAGCGACATACAAGAGAACAACAGAGAAATATGAGACCCTGGGAGACAGAGTTTGTGTTTGTGTGTGAGAAAGAGATACTGAAGAGGAAGAGTCGTAGGTTCTCATATCTAAGGAGCGAAAGACATATCTGTATGAGGGGTGTGCGAGTGGTACACATGGGAATAGTAGAGAGAAATGAGACCCCGGGAGACAAAGTTTTGTGTTTGTGTGAGAGAAAGAGATTCCACATGGAGAATCATAGTTAGAGACACATAGCAGGGAGCGAGATATACTTAGAGAGAGATAGAGTGATGAAGGTCGAGGGAGAGAGTACCGTTAGTGTGTTACAAAGATAAAAGATCATTGTCGACATACAATTAGCACGAGAGATACCTGAGAGACGATGAACGCGTATAGGTCCAGAGAGATAGTACTATATAAGCATGAGTGATAGCTATATAAGATGAATATCTGGATTAAAGGGGATTCAAATATTTAAACTGGAGATCACGACATCGATAATATCATAACGCAAATTGGTGTATCGAACATGCATATTCATTTGAATTTGGGCACACGTGTAATGTTATATAGTTTATCAATATTGGTGATCCATAGATTCTTCAATTACAAACAATGCATGGTTTATATCCAATTAATGTCTAAACGGGATTACACTATATGTTGCATGTGTGAAACACATTATACATGTTTGAGAAGTAAAAAAAACCCGCATGAAACACACATTAATTGGAGACAGTTAGCGAGGAATGCATACATTGGATTTCAACATAAAGTGGTTTCAAATATTTGAAAATCCAAATTGATGGATACAACCTTATGAATCTGAGATCATGCCATTTGTAAACCATATTTATGTATAAATGGTGTTGTTCTTTTGAAAGTATATATAAAAAAATGATGTATATAGAATGTAATTCCAATTGAAAATGGATCCCGCCCGAAAAAATAGAATACAAACGGGGTTCGAATTGAGTTGGCACGGTAAACGTGCACTCTGCAAAATTTGAACGAAGCGGGAAAGTCGCAGTAACCGCCCGAAACCAAAATCTGCGAGATGGAAATCACTACTGCCTATCCCTGCCACGCAAAGCCTATATGCTGGATTTCTATAGGTTTCGATAGGGGTAGGTTTGTAATTTCACCCAAACATGATGTAACCGCCTCTCACCCGGATTCATACATGGTGGGCGCCAAAACAAAGTGTGTCCTCGGCCGAAATCGACTCCCTCCCCGATTCATATTCATACACTGTGGGCACCAAAAACAAACTCTCATCGGCAAATGTTTGGCGTATGCGAGATTACCGTCCTATCCCTAACCGACTAGTGTTGTTGTGATGTAGTAGAAATTTGAAACGGGGGCTAAGTTTGTAAATTTCCTCGCATTTGAGACAAGCGCGCCCTGAATACATGGTCCCCCTTCCTCTCTACCTCCCTTTTCCCCATTCGTACTCCGTGGGCGCCAAAACACCCTCTCCACCCCACCCTCCTCCGTCCGCCACCGTCTGCCACCCCATCCACCACCATCCTCCTCCACCATGCCGGAGCTGATACCCCGACGCCGCCGTTCATTACAAGAGATCGACCTCTCTCATCCACGGCTTCGGACCGGGATCCTTGCATCCCGTCCTCTCGCTTCATCGCCGCTGTCGTCCACCTTGTCGGCGCCGCTCCTACGACCGTCTCGTCCACCGCGCCCCACCACCATCATCTACCCTCCTAGATCTGCTTCCACGCCGCCGACAGCCATCGCTACCACAACACTGTCAAATTCTCAACAGATGCATACACGGCGACGCACCAGAGGCGGTACTCTTTCGTATCTGCTCAACTTATTTATCGGAGCAAGAAAATAGATCGCCACTGCTTTACTCTGATTTCTTGTCTTGGTTGTGAAGTTGCCTTTGTCCGGTTTGCACCTTCAGATCCGCCATGGCACGCTCAACACCATACTCGCAATGCTTATAGTTTCCCCCTTTTATATTCCACACTAGTTAAATCACAGTAGACTAAATTTCAAAATTGGGTTAGTCAATTTTTCAGAGCTCGCCGGAGTTCGCCGGTGCGATCGAAGGGGCTCGGGTGGGGACGGTGGTTGTGGGGGCGGTGGTGGGTCCTCGTCGAACAAAGAAAACTGGACGCGAGTGAGGGCGGGGGTGGGGGTGGCGGAGGAACACAGGTGGTGGGGCCGGTGGTTCGGTCGGCGGCCTGTGCGGTGTTCTGTATGGGAAGCACAACATGTTCCTTGTCAGGAAGGGGAGCAGGGACATCTGCAGTCAACAGCTGATAGAGCTGGCCTGTACGTGATCGATAGACTTTCAATTACTAGCGGTAATACAACACCGTAATTTCGAGCCAGTTCCACTTTCCCGATTTATATATCCTGGTTATGGTGTACCCCTGTTATGTACACTATGATCTGCCTAGTTGCTGTGTGCTCTTGTTATCATGGTTTGGCAATAAACTCTCTATACAATATATTATGAACCTATCATCTGCCAGCTATGCTTACTTCTGGAGCCTATTTTTTTGTGTACTTATGCCAGATTATATAAATGCACACACCATATTACAGCACACATGAGCTCTCTCATCAGAATCCAGTGATAGCACACAAGTGTTTACAGGGGAGCCCCTATATTAGAATATCATCTGCATTACAAAGATAATCTCACAACTATTTATGTTTTCATGGTTCTCAGATATTATACGCAATTACAGTGAATATCAGAATCCGCGCATCAGAAGAATATTGTGGAACACTGTAATGACTTACAAAATTGGCACCAAGGCATTGAGTGCCATTCTGGAAGCAATGAAACTCGTACGCTCCCCACCTGTTGATTCTTGTTCAGAATATCATCCTAATGACTATTCTAACCTCGAGGAGTCAAAGGCAGATGGCCTGTCATGTTCACCCATCAAGGTGCCTGTTCTAATTTGGCAAGGTTTTATTGATTGCGCGTATCTTGCATGTGTTGTCTTGCATTTCTTCTACTTTGTTGCACTGCCATCTGCTTAGTTTACTCATCATATATGTCGAGATGCCATGCCCATCCATTATCAATACATATTCCATCTGTCATCATACCATGTTTTTTCACTCAAATGATGTTCTTATGCATCAGACATCAAAAAGGAAGAGGGTGATTGCCAAACCTGAAGGAGCACCAGCAAAGTCCTTGAAAAACGTGGTGGTGCTGGAGAAATCAGACAGCACCCCACTTATATTGGCTGTACAACCAGTGACACAAAACGTAGGACCGACTCCAGCAGACTGTACCCATACTTCACTGGCCACACCACTAGCCCCACCACACAGGACCTGCACTCCAGCAAAAGGTATACCAATTTCATTCGCCATAGCACCAGTTGTACCACAGAAAAATCCCACTCCAGCAAAAAGTACAGCAAGTCCACTGGCCGAAGACCTATCCCAACTGCAGAGACGACCAATTCCTGCAGATTAGAACCCCATTCCATTTATTCCCAGTTTAAAAGACAATGCTTTCAATGTTGTTAGGGACTACGTGCATATATTCCCATCATGGGAAGATTATTGTGAAGACAAACACCATTTTCACATCTTCCTGTCCAACTTACGTGTAAGTGCTATTATTCATGGTTATTATTTTCCTGTTTTCTGCTGATTGAACACATCAATGATTTACATTACATTGTTGTAACTAGGCGAGGGTCAATCTGGATAGTCATGACGAGCAAAGCTTGCTTGTGCTTTTCAAGGAAGCATTGCAGCAGTATCGGTGTTACCTGAGGAAATCACACTTTGATGGCAAGTCTATAAATGAATTTCTGGTGAAGTCTCCTGTGCTAAATTTAGAAGACATTGAATGGAAAAACATTGTTACGCACTGGTCTCGTTCCCAGGATGAAGTACTGTCTATGAAATCACATGACAATTTGAACTTCTACTTTTCCGCATGTGCCTTACGGATTTTTTTGCAGGAAATCTGCTCGAAGAAGAATTCCGATTTGACAAGAACGACATGATATCGCAAATATGTTGCCCGCTCCTTTGCTCTTGTTAGTACCTGTTGTCCTGTATCACTGTACTTGCATACATACCTGGTTCATTATGTGACAACAGTATGCATGATAGCTTGCTTATCAATTCTTCGCTCCAAATTATCTGATCTGTATGAATGGTTACATTAGTGTAGAATATACCCAATGCCAATGTTTTTAGATCTGCATTGTTCTTGTAAGTACATGCTGTCCTTTTATCAGTGTACTTATAATGACAGGTAGTTGTTCATGTACCATCACTCTGCAGCTTATTTTCCTTTGCCCTCCATTTTCTACAGATCAGATCTATATTTACTCTTATCATAAGGTTGGTACTGAACAAGTTTAGCTGTGCATTGCTCTTGGCTGTACCTTTTGCCTGTATCACTGTACTTACATTTATAGCTACTTGGTTATGTAGCATCACTCTTCATCTTATCTTAAATATTCTCCATTTTTTCGTATATTATCACATCTATATTTACTCTTAACAAAATGTAGAATAAAGGCAATGCTTTTGAAGAAGATTCAGTGGTAAAATTCTTGAATTGCCCCCCCATCAGCATGGACAAGGCCTTTATAGAGCCCGCCTTCACCAATAATGTAAGTTTGTCCATCTCAAGCCTTCAAGCTTTGTTGTATATATTTGGTTAGGCATGACTGCAACAGCTGTTTATTTTTGGTGTTTGCATCAAATTGCTTGTTTAAAGATTATTATATGTAGTTCATAAACAAAAGTTTGTCCTTTCTCAATTTAAGTTTTCAGTTGTACAACCAAGTTCCTTCTTCATACCATGTAAATTAAACTATACAGAGCAAGTGATTTTCTTTTGCACTGCATGTATGCTTCTGTTCTTCATCCGTAAACCAGTGGTGTGGTGAACCTACCCACTACAGCACAATGTCATATTCTACAATGTCTTAACTATGAACAATGTCATATCATTCTACTATTATTAAAACCGTCTCTTTATTTGCCAATCTGAAATGGTATAAATTGACAGCACACTAACCATTGATACTTATGAGTTCTTGATCTGTAATCCAGTGGTGTTGTGAAGCTGCCAACTCCTTCACAATTTCATTTTTTGCCATGTCTTTGACCTGAACAATACCATATTGTGTTAATGCAAATTTAAAGTGTGTCACTTTATTCGTCAATAAGAAATGTGATGAATTGTCAGCACTGATACTTTTATGTGCAAAACCTGTCATATGTCTACTTGTTTATCTTTCAGAGTGAGGAAGATATAAGTGTTGAACAAGCGCAGTCTCATCATCTTGCTCAGTTGCTTGCGCTGCAGCTCCCCAGCAGGGATAACCTTTCTTGAACTCTATTGAAGTGCTGTCGGTTTTGTATATTATTTTGTCGGTGTGTTTATTTGCACTGGTGGCGATCTTTGATGCCCAGTGTATGTAATCTGTTGTCTGCTTGTGCTTTATTATCATAGTGGTGAACTTTGATGCCCAGTGGATGTAATATGCCGTAATTTCTTTATTGTATAGTCTAGGTTTTTTCTTATTCACGATGCTGCAGTTATTTTACTGTATATATATCCTGTCTTCGCAGTAAACCGGCCAAACTGTAAAATTACGGTACATAATCGGGCCGTCATGCAATCACGATGTAGGTTGGGCCTGAAACGTGCCGAACAGCTCACGGGCCGGCAGCAGCCCGAAATGAACCCCGGCCCATGATTGTGCGAATCAAATCACGGGATTTTAACTGGCCAAAAAGTTGTCTTGGTCCTTGTTTGGCCCAATCAGATATTGGCTACGAGCAGGCCGGATGCAAACCGTGCCGTAGTTAGGCCCAATTATATGACGGGCTTTTAACAGGCTGAAATTAATATAGGGCCGAAATGTTAAACGGGCCCTTAACAGGGCAAAACTAATATCAGGCCAAATTACTAAGTGGGCCTTTAGCAAGTGGGCCCAAAAGCATAGTGTCCAGTTGACGGGCCGAATCTGATATGGGCCATAATTGAGCCCAAAGCCTCTTAAAGGGCTGGACCTGATCTGGGCCGTAATTTGGCCCAGAACATGGTAGGCCTTTAACGGGACGGATCTCATATGGGCCACTATTAGGCACGAAGCGTGGCAGGCCATTAATGGACCGGATCAAATATGGGCCGGCATTTGGCCCAAAACATGACAGGCAGTTAATGGGCCGACCTACTAGGGTCCTCAAAATCTTGTGGGCCTACAGCTGGGCCGACCCATTAATGTCGGTGAAATCTCGTGGGCCTTTAGCTGGGCCGGCCCATTACGGCACACAAAAATCTTGTGGGCCTTTACCTGGGCCGGCCCATTATGGCCCACAAAATCTTGTGGGCCTTTAGCTAGGCCAGCCCATTATGGTCCGCAAAATCTGGTGGGCCTTTAGCTGGGCCGGCCCATTATGGTCCGCAAAATCTTGTGGGCCTTTAGTTGGGCCGGCCCATTTAAACTTGTCGGGCCGTGCCACGTGTCGACGTATCATAGGCGCCTTCTGTCCAGTGAGTGGATGACATCTGTCCCAACGATGAGCCGACACATGTTTCCTCTCGCCAATGATGATTTTATATGTGGAAAATCCCCATTGGTCGGGGCTGTTAACGGGTTATCGGATCCAAAACCCGACCCGATAGCTTAATGGCGTTCCGTTATGGTGGATGCCACATGTCGGTCACCCTTGACGAAAGCACTTCTGTGATGTGCGATTTATCATCATGGAAGTGGACACTTTCGTGATGATAATTTTGGTAATGTCATGGAACACTTCTACGACAGCACAAGTATGACTATCTTGATTCTGTCATAAATTTGTCATGGATGTACATGCATGACAAAAAACGCGACCTATTGTGACAAACACGTATCATCACGGAAGTGTATTTTTTGTAGTGATACCTAGTTTTTAAATTCTAGTAAATCCAAAGCTTATCTGAAATTCATGAAAGTTGGCATGCTATCATGGAGCGGCATCAACATGTCATGGTAATTTTTTTGTCCCATTTGGGGCAGGTTTGGGGATATGCTTCTCACAAACCAGAGCTTCTCACAACAAGCCTGATGGTTTTGGTAGGGAACACCCCACCTTTGGGGACGAAATGATATACATTGCCTCTTATTACTTTCAAACTTTTTCTCGTGTCAACATAGAACAACATGAGTGTTGTGTCAATTTTTGGGATTTTTCGGGGTTCGTTTGGAATTTTTATGCATTATTTGAGTTTTCAATGCATTTATGTGCATAATTCAAATTTGAAATACATGCACATGCTCTAATGCATATAAATTGGTTGAAAATTCAAATCTGTGTCCTTGGTTGCATGCTTAGGTCCCATGCAAGAAATGGGAATGAATGTCAAAGACCCTGCCACCGTCACTCTGCCGCAAACATTGTTATACCTAGTTTTTAAATTCTAGTAAATCCAAAGCTCGTCTGAAATTCATGAAACTTGGCATGCTATCATGGAGCGGCATCAACATGCCATGATAAATTTTTTGTCCCATTTGGGGCAGGTTTGGGGATATGCTTCTCACAACCCAGAGTTTCTCACAACAAGCCTGATGGTTTCGGTAGGGAACATCCCACCTTTAGCGACGAAACGATATCCATTGCCTCTTATTGCTTTCAAAAAATTTCTCGTGTCAACGTAGAACAACAGGAGTGTTGTGTCAAATTTTGGGATTTTTGGGTTTCGTTTGGACATTTTTATGCATTAATTGAGTTTTCAATGCATTTATGTGCATAATTCAAATTTGAACTACATGCACATGCTCTAATGCATATAAATTGGTTGAAAATTCAAATCCGTGTCCTTGGTTGCATGCTTAGGTCCCATGCAAGAAATGAGAATGAATGTCAAACACCCTACCACCGTCACTCGGCCGCAAGCATTGAGATACCTGGTTTTTAAATTCTAGTAAATCCAAAACTCGTCTGAAATTCATGAAACTTGGTATGCTATCATGGAGCGGCATCAACATGCCGTGGTAAAATTTTTGTCCCATTTGGGGCAGCTTTGGGTATAAGTTTCTCACAAACCAGAGCTTCTCACAACAAGCTTGATGGTTTTGGTAGGGAACGTGCCAGCTTTGGGGACGAAACGATATCCGCTGCCTGTTATTGCTTTCAAAAAATTTCTAGTGTCAACATAGAACAACAGGAGTGTTGTGTTAAATTTTGGGATTTTTCGGGGTTCATTTGGACAATTTTATACATTAACTTGATTTTCTAGGCATTTTATGCGCATAATTCAAATTTGAACTACATGCACATGCTCCAGTGCATATAAATTGGTTGAAATATCAAATCTGTGTCCTTGGGCGCATGCTTAGGTCCCATGCAACAAAATGGGAATGAATTTCAAACACCAAGGCACCGTTGATTGTCGGCAAAATGTTGAGATACTTTTTTTAAAATTCTAGTAAATCCAAAACTCATCCGAAATTCATGAAACTTGGCATGCTATCATGGAATGGCACCCGACATGCTGTGGTATTTTTCGTGTCCATTTTTAGAGAGGGCGCACTCGAATAACAACCAACAAAGGCGTTTTGAAAAAATAGTTGCTAGTTTAATATCTCAAACATTTGTATAATTCAAATCGTGTGCGTTCTGTTAACCATTCACATGACACCACGTTTTCTTCGTTTTAATGGCTATAGGAGGTGCCATGCGGACATCTGCTTGACTGAACGGGAGGCGTGTGAGCGCAGTCCGGTGCGTAGGCTCACCGAGAGGCTCACCAGGAAGCGTGCGAGCTGTTCAACGTAGGATTTGTGCATCTCTTCAACGCAAATGGTTCAGATTGAATACAATATGCAAATTAAAGTCAAACTTCGGCGCTAAGACAAGAGACACTGCGATTTGTCAAAATATTGAGCTAAAAATCACTAGCACTATCTAATTTTTGCAACTAAAATCACTAGCACTATCTAATTCATGCGCGTGTTCGCTACGCACTCACCGTACGGGGTGTGCTAGTAGCTGTGTGAAATGACGGTAGGCGTGCCAGCAGTCCGCCGGGCAGGCTCACCGGGAGGCGAGCCATCCCTTTGACCGCCGCCCACCTCGCTCCCACTCCTCCATATTAATGGCGTGTCCGCCTCGCTCCGTGAAATGATGGTATAGGAATGCCAGAAGTCCGCCGTGCAGGCTTTTCCCAAGTTTACAATGACATTGTACTACGATTTCTGAAGGAATTTTGGAGGATTTCTGGACATACACCCCCACCACATATTGGTTGCTTGATTCATATGGTTACAATCCACAAGCATTTCTCCTTTGGATTCATCTGTACTAGTTTTCTTAGGGATTTTTTCATCCAATCCAACCTCTTGTGAAGAAGGCTACATGTTTCTAGATTGTAATCAAATGCCCATGTTGATCATGTCAGATCGAAGATGGCACGTTGGTGCATTTTACAAATCTTGCAAACCAAATAGGCGTGTAGTAGTGTTCAAAACCGCATGTAGGCACTAACACGTTCTCTTCTTTTGCAGATAATAATAGGCCCGGAGGTGGATACTGTTTATAACGACAATCACATCGAATGCCTGGATATGCATCTCTCAAATATTACTTTGAACTCCTACCAAGGGACCTTACCGGAGATTACACTCGCCAGGTTCTTTATTGCCACAACAAGGGTGCTGAGGGTACTAAGGTTGAACACACATTTAATTAAGAAAGATGAATGGTATGTTGATCAGAGCCGACAGGTACTGCAGACTGGAAGAGGCTCGAACAAAGTTAAACTTCGTATTGGAGGAGAATATGACAGAGCAATTGGAAGTCATTGTGTCAAACCCAAACATGACTTGTCAACGGCTAATCCCTTTGCAGAAATGACGATGCTTGCAATGTTTGAATTTGAGCATTGTAATCTTTGAATTTGAACCTTGCAATATTTATGGTATTTGTTATATAACGTAATTGGATGTTTAATTTGGTATTGCAATCATGTCATGTTACAAGTATATATATGTTGTTCTTCTGTACACAGAGCATAGATGTTCTGCAGACAGAGCATATCACAACACACATGGACCGCACTAGGTAACCCGTCAGCAATGAATTCATCAATCGCAAATAGTTCATCCAAGTGAACCGTATGTTGTATATCGCACACACCTTCATCTGGCTGCCTGTTTCTGTTCTTCTGCCTCATCGCAAACAGTTCATTGAACTGAAACGTATGCCCCTCATCGCACACGCAACTAAATTCTGAACCTTGTTTGATGCATCCATCATCGTAAATGTTTTGCATCTTTTTTGACAGTTTTTTACATCACTGTTTGCGATTATTGCATCGCACACAGTTTTTTCGAAGGGTTTCTAATCGTAGTGTCCCGTTAGCAGCATCCTGCAGTAGTGATTATAAAGATGCTCTACAGGTATCTCCGAAGGTGTTTGTTGGGTTGGCATAGATCGAGATTAGGATTTGTCACTTCGAGTATCGGAGACGTATCTCTAGGCCCTCTCGGTAATACACATCATAAGAAGCATTGCATGCAAAGTGACTAATGAGTTAGTTGTGGGACGATGTATTACGAAACGAGTAAAGAGACTTGCCAGTAATGAGATTGAACTAGGTATGAAGATACCGACGATGGAATCTCAGGCAAGTAACATACCGATGACAAAGGGAATTACATGTGTTGTCATAATGGTTCTGAAAGATTGTGGATGTCGCCTAGATGGGGGAAGAGGGTGAATAGGCGCTTTAAAATAATTACGGTTTAGGCTTGAACAAATGCGGAATAAACCTAGCGGTTAAAATGTCAAGCACAAAACCTACAACAACTAGGCTCACCTATGTGCACCAACAACTTATGCTAAGGAAGATAAACTACTAGGTGATAGCAAGACATATGACAAGAAACAATATGGCTATCACAAAGTAAAGTGCATAAGTAAAGAGCTTGGGTAAGAGATAACCGAGGCACGCGAAGATGACGATGTATCCTGAAGTTCACACCCTTGCGGATGCTAATCTCCGTTTGGAGCGGTGTGGAGGCACAATGCTCCCCAAGAAGCCACTAGGGCCACCATAATCTCCTCACGCCCTCGCACAATGCAAGATGTCGTGATTCCACTAAGGGACCCTTGAGGGCGGTCACTGAACCCGTACAAATGGCAACCCTTGGGGGCGGTCACCAAACCCGTACACTTTGGCAACCCTTGGGGGCGGTCACCGAAACCCGTCAAATTGCTCGGGGTGATCTCCACAACCTAATTGGAGACCCCGACGCTTGCCCGGAGATTTACACCACAATTATTGAGCTCCTAACACCACCAACCGTCTAGGGAGCCCAAGCACCCAAGAGGAACAAGCTCAAGGGCACCAATCACCCAAGAGTAATAAGCTTCTAAACTTGTAACTTCCAAGTATCACCGCGGAGAACTCAAACGGATGCACCAAATGCGATGGCAAGGGCACACAGAGTGCCCAAGTCCTTCTCTCCCAAATCCCACCAAAGCAACTAATGCTAGGGAGGAAAATGAGAGGAAGAACAATAAGGAGAACACCAAGAACTCGAAGATCTAGATCCAAGGGGTTCCCCTCACATAGAGGAGAAAGTGATTGGTGGAAATGTGGAGCTAGATCTCCTCTCTCTTTTCCCTCAAAAATTAGCAAGAATCCATGGAGGGATTGAGAGTTAGCAAGCTCGAAGAAGGTCAACAATGGGGGAAGAACACATGCTCAAGAGATAAGGTTCAATGGGGAAGAAGACCCCCTTTTATAGGACCTCCTAAATCCAACCGTTATGTGCTCAGGTCGTGCACAAGCGGTAGTACCATTGCCGGACCGGTACTACCGTTGCCACAGCGGTACTACCACTTTGGCAAGTAGGCATAGGGAAACCTGGGCTGAGGGAGAAGAAGTATACGCATTAGGCCGGTACTATCGCTTCCTACAGCCGCCGAAAAACAGAGGAGGGCAGCGAGCTAAGCGGCAGTTGGAGCGGACGTAGGAGCGGTACTACCGCTAGTATAAGCGGCACTACCGCGCCCTACTGCTGTCCCTACTACCGCTCCCCTACCGGGAAACTCGACATGAAAAGACGCATCCCCAGAAGCAGCGGTAGTACGCGTGGCACAGGGCTGCGGTACTGCCGCTTACAAGCGGTAGTACCGCTCAAGAGCGCAGTACTACCGCTTGAGGCTTTTAGGAACACAATAGAGAAGATAGAGGATGCAATAAAGCCTGAACTGCCACAACTTCTGCATATGAGCTCCGAATCGAGCAAACTCAAGCTTGTTGGAAACAAGATGACGAGTAGCATCAAAACAGCGACAACAGAGAAGAAACCTCCAACAGAGAAGAACTCTCATGAAGACCTCCAATGGAGAAGAGGCAGGGGAGGTATGCCTAACAAATGGAGGAGTGAAACCTCCGACATAGAAGAATGGGCATAACTTCCAACAACGACAACATCATAGAAGATGCAAGTGAACTCCGTTTTCGATGAACCCGAGCTTGTCATGAAGATGACCATAAGCTCCAAAACTCACAAAGAGAACCAAACAGGAACCAAGAAAGATGATGCAAGGATGCAATGGTTTGAGCTCTCTACGAACGATACAATCAAGCTACTCAGCAAGAGCCCCCCTTGATAGTACGGCAATCGATCCTATAACCCGGTCTCCCAACTACCACCATGAGACCAGAAAAATAGAAAACCTATCAAGGGAAAACCTTTGCCTTGCACATGGTCCACTTGAGCTAGATGATGACGATCTTGACTCCCTCAAGTTGGACCACCTTTCTTGATTGCGTTGACTCGATGAAGACTAGTTGATTGCTCCCCCATACTCCACTATGGGTGAGTCACTCTTCCACACATCTTCATAAATCCATTGTTACCACAATGGACGACAAGCTTCAAGCTTTTGATCTCTTCATGATGCTCCACTTGAACTTGCACACCGCAACCTAACCCCTCAAAGAACTCTCATGAAGACCATGGGTTAGTACACAAAGCGTAATTGACAATGCTTACCATACCATGGGATCACTTGATCCCTCTCAGTACATCTTCTACGCTTTGTTACCATACCATGGGATCACTTGATCCCTCTCGATATATCTTCTATGCTTTGTGAGTTCATCAACTTGATTCACTCTTTGACTTAGTCTTGGTCAACCTCTCACAAGACCAATCTTTAGGTAATTCCTTGAATAGCACCTTGATCGACACAAACTCTCCTTGAAACCAACAAATGTACTCCAAGAAAAGCCTATGGACAAGACCTTCAAATATAACTCAAGGCAACCATTAGTCCATAGAGATTGTTATCAATTACCAAAACCAAACATGGGGGCAACGCATGTTCTTTCAGGTTCGACCGAGAAAGATCTTCGTAGAATATGTAGGAGCCAATATGAGCATCCAGGTTCCACTATAAGTTATTGACTAGAGGGGTGTCTCGGTCATGTCTACATAGTTCTCGAACCTGTAGGGTCCGCACACTGAACGTTTGATGATGATTTAATATTACATGAGTTATGTGATTTGGTGACCGAATGTTGTTTAGAGTCCCGGATGAGATCACGTACATGACGAGGAGTCTCGAAATGGTCGAGAGGTAAAGATTGATATATAGGATGATAGTATTCGGACACCGGAAGTGTTCCAGAGTGTATCAGGTATTTATCGGAGTACCCCCCCCCCCCCCCGGGGGGGGGGGGTTACCGGAACTCCCGGGGAAAAGATATGGGCCATATGGGCCATAAGAGGGGAGCACACCAGCCCTTGCGCACCCCCATGGAAGGAGGCCGAGTGGGAGAAGGGAAAGAGGGGGTTCGCCCCCCCTTTCCTTCTCTCCTTCCTCTTCCCTTTCACCCCTCCGAAAATTATGGAAGGGGGATGTCGAATTGGGGAAGACCCCAAGTAGGATTCAGCCTACTTGGGGCGCCCCTTTACTAGAACGCGTCGGTGCTATACAAACGGTTTTAACCCCTTTCCGCAACATCATTTGGAACCGCCGCCAAGTGAGTGTGGGCGATAGGGGGTCCTTCTCACACGACCCAGAAATCGTCGAGGATAGGCCCTCCTCAGACACAAGCTGGGGCCGTGTGTGATCGGGCGAGGCATTGAAACCCAATCATTTCTGTAGGTATGTACATCCCGCACGGTAATCTGAGAAAATCATTTCTGTAGGTATGTACATCCCACACGGCGAATCCCAGAAAATCATTTCCGTAGGTATGTACATCCCACATAGTCAATCCAAGGAGTACGTTTCCGTTCTTATGTACATCCCACACAGTCAATCCAGGGAAAACGTTTCCGTTCATACGTACATCCCACACAGTTTTATGTGTAGGCTCGTGTGTGAAAGGTGTAACTATCACACATGGTCTGCCTTGGTTTACTGTTTGCTTTTATCAACTATATCACACACGATTTGATGAAGAAAACTGTGTGGCATTGGGCTATCCATCGCAAGCGCTTTTACTGCTAGAACCATTTGCAAAGGTCCATGACACATTTAGCAGGTTTATTAGTTTACAAATAATTCCAGTATTACGCAAATTCACATTTCATATCGAACAACTGTTTGCCAATTTCATATCACGCACATAAATATATTATAACATCACAGTACGATAGCTACATGAAAACATCATAGTACAACATATAGCTAGTTCAACTTCATAAGAACAATATATTCATTTCCCTAATCGAGATCATCCAGGCTCGTCTTATCCACCTCTGCTTTCAGTTCAGTAAGAACCTGTTTTGCACGGGCCAACTGGGAAAGTGCCTCCTCCTTCACCAACACCCTATTAGCAAAGTCTGATTTAAAAAAAATCCAAGCTCATTCTCCACCTTCAACTTTTTATCCCGCATCTTCAAATATTTTTCAGCATTGACAACAGTTTCTCTAAGCCTACGTCTATTCTCTTCCTCATACATGCTCCAGAGCTTCGCTAGGCACATCTTCAAAGACTGTGGCCACTCTTGATCAACCCACTCCAAGTAAGAACACTTCCGTTCATCCTATAATATTTGAACTAGATCAATAACAATTGTAGGGGAAATGGGTTTATAGAAACATAGAAAATTACTAATGCTTATTTTGAAAAATTGAAGAAACATGTTAATTATGACATATCTTCTCAAAAAGATCAATGTGCAAATGAAATAATTGGTACTAAGACAACAACCAAATTCTGGAACATCAGAAGCTATAATTAACTACAACGACGCTACAAGTTCTTACTCATGTACAATAAATAACAAATTGAACATTTTATGAGGAAGGTAAATATAACTGCAATAGCATAGCGACGGTGTTTGGATGACCGCAAATTGATACTAACAGGTGTGTACATGCACAAATTTAGTAACATAGAACTAATAGCACTAAGGCCGTGCACTATGTATGCCAAAACTAGGGTAAAGACAACTGTTGCTACATCTCGCACCGGTGCCCTGCACTGGCGAGCCGATGTAGTGGGAAAAAAATCAGGGACCCGGACTCAGGAGCACGTAGTTGCTCTGATGCCCAGTTCCTTCGTGTCATAAAGATTTAGTATTTTACTGCTTGGTTGCTCGGATGTGTGGACCAAAGCTGGCTGCATAAACTGTTGAAGCGGTGCCAAATAATTTTCTAATGGCACCGCTGATGAGATGGCAACAATTTAAGATACTAGGTACAAACTATGACACTGTCTTAGGATGCATTTGGTTGAAGGTGTGGTATGAATGGGTAGGGACCGTGACAGTGTCTGAATCACATCTAACAAATGATTTGTAACAACGAAAGAGGGTCTATACTTCGCTCCACATGCCAAAAACTTCCTCCCACTTTCCACAGAATCAAACGCAACTAGCTTCATGCATGGAGATTGATGGTGACAACGAGCAGATAGTTCTTCAGGCACCCCGCTCCATTCGTTGCCACTGATGGTCCTAGGGAGCTACAAAAGGAAGAAATGACTCAAATCGACCGCCAGGTAAAAATCCTTCATTCCAAGTCATAGCCCGAGAGAGAGAGAAGAGAGGCATACCCGGGTGGTGAAGGAGTCGTCGCCAGAGGAGGAACCGCTACAGAGGTCTTTGAAGAAGACCATGGCGACCCCGACGGTAGGATGCGAGATGGCGAGAGCGAGGAAGCGGCTATAGCTTAGCAAGTAAGGAAGGAAGGAGGAAACAGGGGAAATGTGACTTGTGGTCGGGGAGAAAAGGGGGTGGGGAAGGGGGGCGGGGGTAGATATTTTGGCGGTAGGCCAAAATTTTGGAAATGTGGAGGGAAACTTTGCGCGCGGTGCCGCCGGACCATTCACTTCGAACGATTGTGTGCATCGCAAACGATTCTTCTGTTTTACGCGCATGGGATGAGTTTGATAATTCAAATTTTGGTGGAAATTTCCCCGGGCACATCATTGCATAATTTAACATCGCTTGCTAATTTGGGCACACAAAAGAGCATATAGCAGATAGACCACACTTACTGAATCGAGCAATTTTAGTAATTAAACAGAGCCAGTTGACCCAAACATTGCTCTAACAAAATACCAGCATTAAAAACAAAGCCTAAGTACGCATAATTTTAACAAATCCACCGCTGCGCCTGCCTATGCATCGCCGGTGTGAGATGAGACATCAATGACATGTCCTGGCGACATGCCGCCGTTGGTGGACTCCGCGTCGCCCCTGCTGAAGTCGACCGCGTCCTCGTCCTCGTCCTCGGTGCAACCCTCAAGGTTGTAGTACTCATAGTAGTGGCTACACCAGAGCTCGCGTTGGTACTCCACCGGTGATTCCTCGATGGACAAACTCTTCTCTACCTCGACCTCGGCCACTCGCAACTCCTCCTCCCGGCGCTCCTCGATCTCTGCCGCCTCCTGCATCTCCAGCTCCTGCTCGGCGACCTCATGAGGAAGCAGGTGCTCCATGGCCACCGCCGCCTTTTCAGACGTGGGTTGCATACTGGAGTCTGAGGTGTCCTGAAATATATTGGCGTGTGCATCCTCGATCTTGGCGTGGATGGCCTCGACCTGGGCCAGGGCGACATTGGCGGCATGGACGGTAGCTCGAGCGCTCTCGGTGTTTGCAGCCGCCGTCGCAGCAGCAACTTCAGCCATCTCGACTGCTACAGCTTCCCTATCAGCTGCCGCAGACGCCCTCTCGGCGAAAGCGACCGCGCTCAATGCGGGTGCGGTAGCACTCTCGGCATAGGCGGCGGCGCTCGGGGGGGGGGGGGCAGCCATCGTACGTGCCTTCACGAAACGTTTCCACGGTGTCATCTTTGTAAGAAGAGGGTGCAGGAATTGGGGATCGAGATTCATGGATTCGGGGGTTGCCGGCACTAGAGCAGACGAGCCGGCGAAGCTTAAGGAGGGAGACTTAAATAGACCTAGATATTTTTTCATCACAAACATTTCCTAGAAAACAACTATCTGTGATGTTGTAGATATTTTTTATTAGCTGTGGAAGACGAATCAGGAGTAAAGTGGCAACGAATGGTGTTTTAAATGAACGAGAAATTTTGTAGTACTAATACAACTGTCATGTCAAATTTTGGAAAATTTCAGGGGTCCTTTGATATTCTAAGACATTTAAGTGATTTTCTAGCCATTTAATGACCGTAATTGAAATTTGAACTACATGTACATGCAACAGCTAACCATAACTGTTTGAAAACTCATATTTAGTGTACTTGTGTGTGAATTAATTCCATGTGCAGTAAATTGGAAGGAATTTTCCAACTTATTGGTCTAACAGCTATGACACAATTAAGCATGGAGTGACATGGCATTTTAATTCCAAAAAAATCAGAAACACATGAAACCTTGGTTGATGTAATGTCATGGCACCAAGATGATGTGGTAAAAAATTGGCATGTTTGGCGAAAGTTTGGACACACACCCCTCCCAAACCGCAGCAACTCACTAGAAGGCTCGTGGTTCCGAGAGGGAACAATGCATGTTTGATGACTAACAGGAGATAGCTTCCTCTTACGGCCTTCAATTTTTTCTACGTCTAACGTGCACTACTACAACTGTAATGTGAAATTTTTGAAAATTCTAGGGGTCATTTGACGTTTTAAAGACATTTAAGTGATTTTCTAGCCATTTAATGACCGTAATTCAAATTTGAACTACATCTACATGCAACGCCTAACCAAAACAATTTGAAAAATCATATTTGTGTACTTCTGTGCGAGTTAATTCCATGTGCAGTAAACTAGAAGGAATTTTCAAACATATTTGTCTCACGACATGGACACATGCATGCGTATGCATGGAGTGACATGGCATTCTAATTCAAAAAAAAATCAGAAACACATGAAATCTTGGTTGATGTAATGGCATGCCACCAAGATGATGTGGTAAAGAAATTGGCATGTTTGACGAAAGTTTGGACACACACCCCTCACAAACCGGAGGAACTCACTAGAAGGCTCGTGGTTCCGAGAGGGAACAATGCATGTTTGATGACGAACGAGAGATAGCTTCCTCTTACGACCTTCAATTTTTTACATCTAACGTGCATTACTACAACTGTAATGTGAAATTTTGGAAAATTCTAGGGGTCATTTGACCTTTTAAAGACATTTAAGTGATTTTCTAACCATTAATGACCGTAATTCAAATTTGAACTACATCTACATGCAACGCCTAACTAAAACGGTTTGAAAAATCATATTTGTGGACTTGTGTGCGAGTTAATTTCATGTGCAGTAAATTGGAAGGAATTTTCAAACATGTTGGTCTCATGACATGGACACATGCATACGTATGCATGGAGTGACATCGCATTTTAATTCCAAAAAATAAAAAAATGATCAGAAAAACATGAAACCTTGGTTGATGTAATGTCATGCCGCCAAGATGACGTGGTAAAGAAATTGGCATGTTTGACGAAAGTTTGGACACACACCCCTCACAAGCCGGAGCAACTCACTAGAAGGATCATGGTTCCGAGAGGGAACAATGCATGTTTGATGACGAACGGGAGATAGCTTCCTCTTACGGCTTTCATTTTTTTCTACGTCTAACGTGCACTACTACAACTGTAATGTGAAATTTTGGAAACTTCTAGGGGTCGTTAGACCTTTTAAAGACATTTAAGTGATTTTCTAACCATTTAATGACTGTAATTCAAATCTGAACTATATGTACATGCAACGCCTAACCAAAATGGTTTGAAAAATCATATCCGTATACTCGTGTGTGAGTTAATTCCATGTGCAGTAAATTAGAAGGAATTTTCAAACATATTGGTCTCACGACATGGACACATGCATACGTATCCATGGAGTGACATGGCGTTTTAATTCCCAAAAATAAAAAATGATCATAAAAACATGAAACCTTGCTTGATTTAATGTCATGCGACCAATATGATGTGGTGAAGAAATTGGCCTATTTGACGAAAGTTTGGACACACACCCCTCACAAATCGGAGCAACTCACTAGAAGGCTCGTGGTTCCGAGAGGGAACAATGCATGTTTGATGACGAACGGGAGATAGCTTCCTCTTACAGCCTTCAATTTTTTTCTATGTCTAACGTGCACTACTACAACTATAATGTGAAATTTTTAAAAATTCTAATGGTGATTTGACCTTTAAAAGACATTTAAGTGATTTTCTAGCCATTCAATGACCGTAATTCAAATTTGAACTACATCTACATGCAACGCCTAACCAAAACAGTTTGAAAAATCATATTTTTGTGTACTTGTCTACGAGTTAATTCCATGTGCAGTAAATTAGAAGGAATTTTCAAAAATATTGGTCTCAAGGTATGGGCACATGCATGGAGTGCGATGTCATTTTAATTCCAAAAAATTAAAAAATGATCAGAAAACATGAAACCTTGCTTGATTTAATGTCATGCCACCAAGATGATGTGGTAAAGAAATTGGCCTGTTTGACGAAAGTTTGGACACACACCCCTCGCAAACCGGAGCAACTCACTAGAAGGTTCGTGGTTCCGAGAGGGAACAATGCATGTTTGATAACGAACGGGAGATAGCTTCCTCTTATGGCCTTCAAATTTTTTTCTACGCTTAACATGCACTAATACAACTTTCATGTGAAAATTTGGAAAATTTCAGGGGTCATTCGACATTTTAAAGACATTGAAGTGATTTTCTAGCCATTTAATGACCGTAGTTCAAATTTGAACTACATCTACGTGCAACGCCTAACCAAAATGGTTTGAAAAATCATATTTTTGTATACTTCTGTGCGAGTTAATTCCATGTACAGTAAATTAGAATGAATTTTCAAACATATTGGTTTCAAGGCACGGGCACATGCATGGAGTGCCATGGAATTTTAATTCCAAAAAATTAAAAAATGAATAGAAAAACATGAAACCTTGATTGATTTAATGTCGTGCCACAAAGATGATGTGGTAAAAAAATTGGCCTGTTTGACGACAGTTTGGACACACAACCTTCACAAACCAGAGCAACTCACTAGAAGGTTCGTGGTGCCCAGAGGGAATAATGCATGTTTGATGACAAACGGGAGATAGCTTCCTCTTACGGCCTTCAAAATTTTTTCTACGCTTAACATGCACTGTCATGTAAAAATTTGGAAAATTTCAAGGGTCATTTGACCTTTTATAGATATTTAAGTGATTTTCTAACCATTTAATGACCGTAATTCAAATTTGAACTACATCTACATGCAACGCCTAACCAAAACGGTTTGAAAATTCATATTTTACTGTACTTGTGTGCGAGTTAATTCCATGTGCAGTAAATTAGAAGGAATTTTCAAACATATTGGTCTCAAGGCATGGGCACATGCATGAGTGCCATGGCATTTTAATTCCAAAAAAATTAAAAATGATCAAAAAAACATGAAACCTTGCTTGATTTAATGTCATGCCACCAAGATGATGTGGTAAAAAAATTGGCCTGCTTGACGAAAGTTTGGACACGCACCCCTCACAAACCGGAGCAACTCACTTGAAGGTTCGCGGTTCCGAGAGGGAACAATGCATGTTTGATGACGAATAGGAGATAGCTTCCTCTTACGGCCTTCAATTTTTTTCTACGTTTAGCGTGCACTAATACAACTGTCATGTGAGAATTTGGAAAATTTTAGGGGTCATTTGACCTTTTAAAGACATTTAAGTGATTTTCTAACCATTCAATGACCGTAATTCAAATTTGAACTACATCTACATGCAACGCCTAACCATAACGGTTTGAAAACTCATATTTTTGTGTACTTGTGTGCGAGTTAAAAAATCATCAGACGATGTAAATATCTGGTGTTCAAAAAAGAAAACGTAAAGATCTGGCAAGACAACCGCCCCCCACACGATTGGCACTCTATCTCGCGGCTCGAGGTTTGGTAGGTGAGTGGCGGGGATCATTTATCAGAGACGGTTCTGCATTGCAAACCGTCAACTATTATGTGCACACACAAATTTTCACTGCTGCAGGATGCTGCTAACGCGACACTTCAGTCAGAGACCCTTCGAGAAACTATGTGTGATGCCATAATTGCAAACGGTGCTGTATGAAAACTGTCAGAAACGTATAAAACGTTTGCGATGACGGATGAATCAAACATAGTTCAGGTTTTAGTTGGGTGTGCGATAAAGGGCATACGGTTCAGTTCAATTAACTGTTTGCGATGAGGAGGAACAAAAGAAACGGGCAGCCAGATGAAGGCGTGTGCGGTACAGAACATATGGTTCACTCGAATGAACTGTTTGTGATTATGCAACACAAAAGAAACGGTCAGCCAGATCAAGGTGTGTGGGATATATGGCATGCGGTTCACTCAGATGAACTGTTTGTGTTGACACAAGAGTACAGAAACGGTTCAATTTAACAAGACGTGTGTGTTGTGCGATGGGATTGCATGCGGTTCACTCGGCCCTTGTCGTCAGTGTGTGGCCTCTGTGGCAACGATTCGCTCCCCAAGCGCCTCTTCGTGTACCGTGGCAACTTTCCACTGACTCTTCGCCTTTCTCTCTCGATTTGGAACTGCTGTCGCATGCTAGCTCTTCCTCCCTCCTCCATTTGCCTTCATCCTTCCTTCCGCCATTGTTTTATCATCTTCTCCATGGAGGGAACAAGCCGGAAATGACCCCATTATTCTTGCCACGATATGAATGATGACGCGGTGGAGGAACTCATTGATCGGTGCGACGTCAGCACCTCGGCTAGCATGGCAGGTTCGTTCAAGACCATTCTCGACTCAACTAATAACATCATTACAAGGAACCCAAGGGTTCAGGAGCGGTTTGATCTCCCCTATCTTCTTCGTCGTGACCCTGCTGACTGGCACGGGGACGAGGGAAGCCTCACCTTGTGTAAGTTGATGCCGCTTGATAATGATACATATGATGTTAAGATGCCATCGCTTGAGGGCAAGGCTTGGGCAGGCGCAAATGGAGATTGGGTTGTTTATATTGGGTACAACTGCGAGTGGGAACTTGTGAATGTGTACACTCGTCACCAGGTTCCACTTTGAAAAATCTCAGATGACTACACCGGTATTCTATGTGAGTTCAATAACGATCATGTTGATTGTCGTCTATGGAAGATAGCAATTTGTCGAGTTCCCAACCGCTCTTGGTGTTATAGGAATGCTTATGTTGTCGCTATCTTTGATAAGCTTGTTGCCATCCTTCATGGTTCGACTCGATGGATATTGCTCAAAAATCAGTTTCTACACACGGATGAGTACTGTGATGCAATTCAATATGAGGGTCTTGTGTTTATCGCCACCACTCGTGGCACTGTTTTTGCATGGAATTCTGATGATTTTGATACGTTTGTTTTCCATCGTAATTATAATTGTTTCATCCACATGCATGCGGGTTAGCTAGTTTCCATTTACTAATTAACTTTCTTGTGTTTCCAAGGTCCTGTGAACATTCCACCACCTCTCCTTGAAAATTTTATTCATGAGCATGAGGACGAGCAGGACCCATATACTCAGTGGCGCCTGGCAACTTATTCCGATGGATCACTTCTTCTTGTCTGTATATGGGGCACTAGTGATGTTACTAAGGAAGCAGGTATTGTCTTGTATGGTCGCACTCTCCAGACCTATTCCAACATCCGTTGCAGGGTATTCGGGATGGATACTGGTGTACTAGCGCCAACACCTTCTCCCTGGTTCAGTATTGAAAGTCTTGGAGGAAACTCGCTCTTCCTTGGACAAAACTATCCAATGATGGTGGAAGGCGATCCAGCTGCTGTTGACACAATGTTACTACCATTTATGAGAAGCAACTGTATCTATACCTCAGACATTACTATGCTTCCCTACCGTCCCAATATGGGTATTGAAATAGGCCGCTTCAGCCTGGATGATTAGTCCTGCGTTGGTCTCGAGATTGACAGTAGCTGGCCCTTCCTTGAGAATCACTTCTGGTTCAAAGCAAGCGTTTCCAACGCCGATGAGTGGTTGAGCTGAAGTTCATTTCATTGCTTTGTTATTTGTTGTGTGAGAAAAACTTTACTAGACTGTTTTGTTGGAAATGATCTATAATCCAATGTGTATCCTCGTTGTCGTTGTGGGTTGATGACTTGTTGTATGTAATCAATGGTACATTTGCATATGTGTCCATGAACCCACGCCTGCTAGTGGTGTCCATATGAACAGTGCTAGTGATTTTAGTTGCAAAAATTAGATGGTGCTAGTGATTTGTAGCTGCATATTTTGACAAATCACAGTGTTACAAGGTTGACAAATGGCAATGTTACTAGATAAACAAATGTTAATCCTTCCAGTTTGAGAAATGGCAACATACCCAAAATGACAGATATGCAAATCTTACCCAATTGTTTGTACGTGGTTGCACACGGGTCATGCAAAACAACCGTTTGCATTGAAGGGATGCAGAAATCCTGCTCGACACATTTTCCATTGGCTTCCTGGGGAAGCTGTCGGTTTGCATACAGGTGTTCTAACTAAAACGTTTGCGATGAGTGTTTTATATTTAAAAACCGTTGACATTTTTTCCAAAAGAAAATCGTTTGATAAGTTTGTACATTAAGAGAGAAAAACGCGAGTTCGTTCAAACCATATCTTTCTTTCAGTCACACTGCGAATTTATATTCATATGATCGAGAATTCGGGATACAGGATTAAACCCCCAAAATGTCGTTGGCGTTGTCGTTGTCGTCCTCCAGGACACCGTTGTTGAAGTCTTCAAGGTAGCACAAAATGTTCTTCAGTTGTAAATCAAACATCATGTCGTCGCGCGATCGACGGGCGGGGCACAGGAGGACGGCTACTGGCGCCGCTGAGAGGTAGTGGTCGATGGCAGCATCCCATGCCGATGAGGGGGGGGGCATGGGCATGGGCATGGGCGCGACGGGTGCAGCCAAATGCACGGGGACCGGCGCCACGATGGGTGGAGGAGCGCACACTGGCGCGGTGGATGTAGCGAAATGCATGGGGGCCGGCAGCACGATGGGTGGATGGGCGCGCACGGGCACGGGCACGGGCATTGGCGCTGGCATGTACATGAGCTCGCACGGGTCTGCGGAGACCTTGCTGACGCCCGTGGCTTCCAGCTTAGCGATAGTGCTCGGCGACCAGCCCGTCAATGCTACAGGGATGGTCTCTGGCGCGGGCGCGTGGATGGAAGCTGTGACAGGAACGGGGGTAGCAATCGCCGTAGCCAACTCGTTCTGGGTCATGTCCATGAGGCCCCATTCCTCCTTATTTTCTATCTCCTCTGGCTCGGAGTCGACTTCACCAAACTTGAAGACTAGTGGCAGATGA
>NC_041384.1:150488649-150653654 GCF_002162155.2 Triticum dicoccoides | reverse complement strand
ACAGTAAGGCCGCCCGTATTAAACAGCGGCTGGGTGGCATTAATGGAGAAGAAGGCGGGCGGACATGGAAGTTAAAGGGCTCGCTTCCCATTGAGCCTGCGCAGCGTAATGCTCACATGCTTCCCACTGAGCCTGCGCATTGGAGAACAGCTTGTACGCCTCTCGGTCAGCCTACGCACCGGACTATGCTCGGGCACCTCCCGTTCAGTCAAGGTCAAGCAGCTGTCCGCACGACACCTCCTACAAGCATAAAAACAAAGACACGTGGCATCACCTAAATGGTTAACAGAACACACATGTTTTGAATTATACAAATGTCTGAGATATTAAGTGGCAGCTATTTTTTTAAATGCCTTTGTTGGTTGTCATTATTGAGTGCGCATTCTCTCAAAATGGACACGAAAAATACCACATCATGTTGGGCGCCATTCCATGATAGCATGCCAAGTTTCATGAATTTCAGACGAGTTTTCCATTTACTAGAATTTTAAAACCAGGCATCTTAATTTTTTTCCGGCAATCAATAGTGCCCTGGTATTTGAAATTCATTCCCATTTATTGCATGGGACCTAAGGATGCACCCAAGGACACATATTTGATTTTTCAACCAATTTATATGCACTGGAGCATGTGCATGTAGTTGAAATTTGAATTATGCACATAAAGGCATTGGAAACTCAGTTAATGCATAAAAGTGTCCAAAAGAACCCGAAAAAATCACAAAATTTGACACAACACTCCTGTTGTTCCATGTTGACACGAGAAATTTTTTGGAAGCAATAAGAGGCAGTGGATATCATTTCGTCCCCAAAGGTCGGACGTTCCCTACTGAAACCATGATGTTTGTTGTGAGAAGCTCTGGTTTGTGAGAAGCATATACCCAGACCTGCCCCAAACAGGACAAAATTTTGACCACGGCATGTTGATGCCGCTCCATGAAAGCATGCCAAGTTTCATGAATTTTAGACGAGTTTTGGATTTACTAGAATTTAAATATGAGGCATCTCAATGTTTTGCCGGCAATCAACGGTGCCCTGGTGTTTGAAATTCATTCCCATTTCTTGCATGTGACCTAAGCATGCACCCAAGGACACATATTTGATTTTTCAACCAATTTATATGTACTGGAGCATGTGCATGTAGTTCAAATTTGAATTATGCACATAAATGCATTGAAAACTCAGTTAATGCATAAAAATGTACAAACGAACCCCGAGAAATGCTCAAAATTGACACAACACTCCTGTTGTTCTATGTTGACACGAGAAAATTTTTGAAAGCAATAAGAGGCAATGGATATCGTTTTGTCCCCAAAGGTGGGACGTTCCCTACCGAAACCATCTTGCTTTTTGTGAGAAGCTCCGGTTTGTGAGAAGCATATACCCGAACCTGCCCCAAATGGGACAAATTGTTTCACACGACATGTTGATGCTGCTCCATGATAGCATGCCAAGTTTCATGAATTTCAGAGGAGTTTTGGATTTACTAGAATATAAAAACGAGGCATCTCAATGTTTTGCTGGCAACCAATGGTGCCCTGGTGTTTAAAATTCATTCCCATTTCTTGCATGGGACCTAAGCATGCACCCAAGGACACAAATTTGATTTTTCAACCAATTTATATGCACCGGAGCATGTGCATATAGTTCAAATTTGAATTATGCACATAAAATACATTGAAAACTTAGTTAATGCATAAAAATGTCCAAACGAACCCCAAAAATAAAAAAATCACACAACACTCCTGTTGTTCTATGTTGACACGAGAAAGAAATTTGAAAGCAATAAGAGGCAACGGATATCATTTCGTCCATAAAGGTGGGACGTTCCCTACCGAAAACCATCATGCTTGTTGTGAGAAGCTCCAGTTTGTGAGAACCATATACCCAAACCTGCCCCAAATGGGACAAAATTTGTACCACGACATGTTGATGCCGCTCCATGATAGCATGCCAACTTTCATGAATTTCAGACGAGTTTTGGATTTACTAGAATTTAAAAACCAGGCATCTCAATGTTTCACCAGCAATCAATGGTGCCCTGGTGTTTGAAATTCATTCCCATTTCTTGCATGGGACCTAAGCATGCACCCAAGGACACATATTTGATTTTTCAACCAATTTATATGCACCGAAGAATGTGCATGTAGTTCAAATTTGAATTGTTCATCTGAAATGGCTAGAAAACCAATTTAATGTATAAAATGTTCAAACGAACCCTGAATAATTCAAATTCTTTTACGACACACATATAGTTGCATGTTCACTCCAGATAAAGGTCTAGCAATTCAAACACCGTCCATTGCCGCTGTGACCCCATTATGTAATTCAAATCATGATGAAAAATCAAGTAGATCGCACAAAGTTTATTATCAGCAACCATGTGAGATGTAGTACAAAATATCTTGGAGCACCATCAATGTATAGTACGACTATGGCTTACGCGAGAAGGTGCGTCGGCTACAGTCCACAACCATCGTGTCAAGCACACTAGCTCGCTCCCCCAAAACTCCCGCCTCTGCATCCCTCTCTGCTTTAGTCCCTTGATTCAAATTTTTAGTAGCCCCGACATTTTACTCCCGCCTCTGCATCCCTCACAGTCTCAAAAATATATGATCGCCCTTGATCCTATTTTTCGGTAGCCCCGCCTTGTTACTCCCGCCTAGTAAAAATTTTAGTTGCCGCAATATTTCCTTAAACACAACCTCCGCTCACACAGACACACACAACCCTCGAAACCATTGGTAGGTCGCCGCCATCGTCGGCGCCTCCATCCTCAACCTCTGCCTGTGTGCCAGGGAGCTCGAGTAGCCAATGGCCAAAAAGAGGTTTATCGCGGCCTTTTCGCCCGACGCCGGCGAGGTGGGCGCCGAGGTGTCCCTGTCGTCCTCCGCGGGCCCAATCCGCCATCGCCGGTCCCCCAATCCGCCCGCCGCCGCACCCCTATGCCGGTTCGAGGACTTCCCCGTCCTCCCCCGGACCCGGCAGCCAACGAAGTTCTACCTCGGGGTCCGGCAGCGGCGGTGGGGGACGTGGGTCGTCGAGATTACAGATCAAGAGACCCACACCCACCGGTGTCTTGGTAGCTTCCACACGGCCGAGCTCGCAGCCATGGAGTACGACCGCTAGCAGGTCCGCTACCATGGCGCCGCGGCTAGGCTCAAATTCCCCTTCGGCACACGTCCGGTCCACCTCGTTCCGCCAGAGCCAGGGGTGGTGAGCTGGCTATGGCGCGGGAGGACCGCGAGGCGTGGGAGCGTCTCGAGGCCGAGGCTGCCGACGAGGCCTGCATGCAAGAGCTCCGCCGGCAGCACCCGGAGCTCGTGGAGGCGAAGCAGGCGATCTTTTCCGGCGCAGAGGGCGGCAAGGTTATCACGCTCTACTCCGATGACGAGGTCGAAGGCGGCAAGGATGGCGGTGCGAAGGGCGGCGTGGTTATCGCGCTCTCCTCTGATGGCAAGGTCGAAGGCGGCGGTGATGGCGGCGAGGAGGGCATCAAGGTGGGCCCCTAGGACGAGGAGATCGATGTCGACGAGTGGAGGAGTGCGTTCCCCAACGACCCCGACAACGGTACTGGCCCGGACCCGGCTCGCGGCACACCGTACATGACGAGGAAGGATTGGCTCGACCTCTACTTCGACCGAAAGTAGTTTAGCTTAGTTTAAATTTATGTTTTATGTTCGGTTATGCAAAACTATCTATGTTTAGGTTTGAATGCATGCTACTTTCGGTTGAACCTGCTTTGAACTTTATCAAATTGAAGTTCACAACCTTAAGTTTAGGGGATCGACTAGAAAAGGCCAAAAATTGCTGGAGTATATATATCCACTAAGTGTTTTAGTCCTTTAACTTTTAAAGGATCGCCTAGAGATGTCCTTATGACTTGTTTATTTCAGTTCTTCAGAATGTGATGCTCTATATGTGCAACTATTTGCTGTGCAGTTCAATTTCTTCAATAACAGTTTGAACAATACCACTATGAATTACGATATTTGGTTGCTATTAAGGATATTGCAGTTAACATGCCTTTTCGTTTTTCAATTGTTGTTTAGTAACATGCATTGTACTGAATCACTAAATATGCAATCCCAAGCTACATGGCAACAAGGAAGAGTGTTACCTTAATGTTCTGATGATGTCTAGATATACATGTAATAAAATCTTATATAATGGGATGGATGGAATGTTGTACTACATCATTTTTCAATTGTTGTTTATCTTCTAATATTAACTTGGTGCTTTTAGGTACATATATCATTGCCAAAGATCCACACTTCGACCCTTTCTACGCATGGGGCAATGAGATATTCATGAACCAGCATCAAGTGAGGAAACTGATAAAGATTGTTACTAAAAAGGGTCAAAAGATGTCAATCGAACTATTTGTTTACACTTTATGCAAGACAACAGTGAACTGGAGGATGGTAAGTAAGAACCCCGTAGCCTTCTTTTTACTGCCCGTAATGAGTTGTGTTAGATGACAATATCTGAATCTTTTTTATTTTGCAGTGCTTCCTGAAGCAGTTTATTCAAATTTACCTCTCAAACTACATGATTGGCAGCCGGCCATCACAAGGGGTTGGACTAGAGTCCTGGATGCCTTCTGCATCCAGGAGAGCACAATAGGGCCATTCCGCTTCACCTTGTTCAGCAACTGGAATGTCTGTCGCCTCTTTCTTTACCATCTTTAATAGTACAAGTATAGAACCCTGGTATATCATTCTTTATTTGGTGCTTCTGTAATTCTTAAACATATGTACCTGTGAATCGAATAATGCATTGGTTGTTTGAACCTGATGGATATGAATAAAGCTATAGCCTACTTTCAAGTTTAAATTAGGTACAATTTTAAACAACAGCAATTAAATTAGGGCGAAATTACGTTGTGCAGGTCATTACGGCACACACGGTTGGTAAAACACAAATGTTTGCGATATACACCATAATCTGAGACGTTTCACAAAGAGGAAATGTGTGCAAGCATGCACACAGTTGCCATTCGCAAAGCATGTGTGATGTCAGACACTATCACATATGGTGCCGGAAAACTAAATGTGTGTGATTGTCTACTTATCGTACATGTTTTATAATCATGAACTGTTTGTGATGTGCCAGGCATCGTAAATATCCCGTGCCCGGAATCTGCCTGGAAAGCTCCCGTGCCTAGAATCTGCCTGGTTTTAGGCAGAACCACAAAACTCCGACTGCGATGGCAATGCGAGCACAAACAAGTAGCAAGGATGAAGCATTTGGGATATTCAAGATATCGGAAACGGTTATACAGGGACAACTGTATGCATCAAGGCTCCCTATCCCCGATGGTTTCTGGGTCATATGGGAAGGACCCCCCTATCGCCCACACTCACTTGGAGACGGTTCCATGTGCCGTCGCGGAAAGGGGTTAAAACCGTTTGTTTAGGACCGACGCGCACCAGTGTTTGGCTATTATGTTCACACACGGATTTTGCTGCGAGAATCGTGTGTAATTCAAACTACAGTACTCGTAAATTCTGGCGACCAGCGTGTGTACTATCCCCGTCGATCTAGATTCCGGCCGCCAATAAATACTACCTTGCTCAGTCATCCCGCCCGCATTCTCATTTACATCCTCCCCTCGCTTTCTCTCTCTCTTTCTCTCCCCCTCTCTCTCTCTCTCTCTGTCAAATCTCTGCCATGGCACCGCCGGTCTGCCCACGCGCCGATGAGGAGTCGCCGCCCCCCGAGGACACTCACTCAAATAGCAACGACGAGGACCCCTACGCGCCGCCGGGCAAGGTTGCGCCGGACCCCCCAACTTTGGATTGGTTTTGGGGCCAGTACAATCTTTGTCTGTGGAAGTCGCTGCCGCCGGCTGAGAAAGCCAGGCAAGTGGCATTCAAGAAGGAGATGGTGGAGGAGGAAGCCAGGTACCAGGCGGCCTGTGCAGCCCATGATGCCGCCTGGAAAAAGGAGGCGGCGGAGCTTTGGGGGCAGGCGCGTCGTCGTGCCGAGGAGGTGTACGAAGACGGGTACTTCGCGAGGAAGGTCATAGGCGTTGGGCGCCTCGTCGCTGCGTGGAGGTGGGCCGATAAGATCCAGTGTGCCACCGACGAGGAGCTCCGGTGTGACGCCCGGATAATTAAGCTACAGTGAACTTCTGCTAATGATGCCACGTCACCTCCATTACTGTTGTTAATCTCGCATTAGTTCAAAACCGATTCGAAATTTAAATTCAAAATAAAGGCAAACAACATAAGTTTTGAAACATTAAAACTGAGATGTTCGGTTTGTGGCAAATGATCCATACTAAATGTTGGTGAAGAAAACACACTTCTGTGAAGTATTTAAATGCACCATAGTAATTAAATCAGTAGCCGAAAACAATTATTAAATGCTTAAAAATAATAAACAAAAATAAACATGTTTTATTAAAGTGCCAAATTATTTGTAGCAGTGGCTTAATTTGTTAATGCTAATTTTAGGTATAAGTGTTGTGTTTTATAAAAATAAAACTAAAAGGTATAAAACAGAAAAGTTTTGAAAGAAAATAAAATAAAAGCAAAAGTATATATATATAGAGAGAGAGAAAGCAAGAAAACCCCACTGCCTCCCCCTGGGCTTTAGGCCACAATGGGCAGCGGCAACCCAACCGCCCCCACCAGCTGCCTAAACCTAGGCCTCACCCACTCTTTCCCGCACGATCCCCCACCCTCCCTCGTTTCCTCCCCATGCCATCACACACGACCCCCCACACACACGTATACACACGGAGGAGGGGCACCCTTGTTTTCTCCCCTCCTTTTGGTGCGCCCACGCCTGAGGACGATCGCCGCCCGCCGACGCCGAGGGCCGCCCCCCCGGCCTCCTCCTCGCAGCTCCCTTCCTCCCGCAGCCTCCTGTGACCGCCGACGCCGTTGCGCCATCGGCCACCCGCACTGGTCATCGGCTGCTCCACCGCGCCCGCTCGTTGCCGTCCCCGCCTCCTTCCACGACCCCACCGCGCTGCTGCCCCAGCCACGGCCGCCGTGCGCCCATGCCCGAGCGCCCTGGGCATGCGCCCGATCGGGCCGCGCCCGTAACCGCCATCCGGCGCCCGTTAGGCCATGGGCCTATGACAACCGGGGCCCACCAGCCCCAGAACGTATATATATATATATATATATATATATATATATATATAAAGATATAAAAAATGAATTAGAATGAAAATAATAAATAAATAAATAAATAAAATATTAAATAATTAATTAACTAAATAATCAACTTAATTAATTCTATTTAAATTAACTAATTAAAATTAACTAACCTAATAACTAATTAACCTAGTTAACTACTGTTAATTAGCTAAACAGTCCTCGACACGTGTGACCCGCCTGTCAGGTTGACCAGGTTAACGGTCAATGTTGACTGCTGATGTCATGCTGACAGTAGGCTGATTAATTAATTAATTTTTGAATTAAATTAATTTATTAAATCCAAAAAATTGATTAAATCTTTAAAAATTAATATAAAATAAACTATAGCTTGGATGGAAAAACTTTGTACATGAAAGTTGTTTAGAACGATGAGACGAATCTGGATACGTAGCATGTTCGTCCGCCACACATCCCTAGCATAGCGAACACACAACTTTCCCCCTATGGTTCATTTGTCCAAAAACGCGAAACACCGGGAATACTTTCCCGGATGTTTCCCCCTTCGCCAGTATCACCTCCTACTGCGTTAGGGCACACCTTGCACCGTTACTTGTCATGTCATGCATCGATATGCATTTGTTTGCATTGTATTCATTGTTTCTTCCCCCTCTTCTCTCTGGTAGACTACGAGACTGACGCCGCTGCTGGTGCCCCGATCGACTACGTTGTTGACGACCACTCCTTGCCAGTGCAACCAGGCAAGCCCGCCCTTGATCACCAGATATCACCTATTCTTCTGTCTACTGCTTGCATTAGAGTAGTGTAGCATGTTACTGCTTTCCGTTAATCCTACTCTATTGCATAGCCTGTCATTGATGCTACAGTTGTTGATACCTTACCTGCAATCCTAAATGCTTAGTATAGGATGCTAGTTTACCATCAGTGGCCCTACATTCTTGTCTGTCTGCCATGCTATACTATCGGGCCGTGATCACGGGTATATACTTATATACATAATATGTGATACTTGGTGACTAAAGTCGGGTCAGCTCGTAGAGTACCCGCGAGTGATTCACGGATTGGGAACGAAAGGACGTTAGTCCCGACGGCCCTCTGAGTGGATCTTTGTGGTGGAGCAACAGGGCAGGTTGAGACCACCTAGGAGAGAGGTGGACCTGGCCCTGGTCGGCATCCGCGGTTACTTTAATTAACACGCTTAACGAGATCTTGGTATTTGATCTGAGTCTGGCCATTGGCCTATACGCACTAACCAACTACGCGGGAGTAGTTATGGGCACTCGACATCGTGGTATCAGCCGAAGCCTTCTTGACGTCAGCGACTGAGCGGCGCGCGCCGGATTGGACCGTAAGCCTGCGCTTGTATTAAGGGGGCTAGGTCTGCTTCCGGCCGCGTATGCAACGTGCATGTGTGCAATGGGCGATGGGCCCAGACCCCTGCACGCATAGGATTTAGACCGGCGTGCTGACCTCTCTGTTGTGCCTAGGTAGGGGTGCGAAGTGTTGATCTTCCGAGGCCGGGCATGACCCAGAAAAGTGTGTCCGTCCAGAGGGATCGAGCGTGTTGGGTTATGTGGTGCACCCCTGCAGGGAAGTTTATCTATTCGAATAGCCGTGTTCCTTGCTAAAAGGATGACTCGGAGTTGTACCTTGACCTTATGACAACTAGAATCGGATACTTAATAAAACACACCCTTTCAAGTGCCAGATACAACCCGATGATCTCTCTCTAACAGGGCGACGAGGAGAGGATCGCCGGGTAGGAATATCTTATGTGATGATAGTTGGTTAACCTACCATCTACTCTCTTCTACTGCTTCAAGATGGAGGCTGCCAGAAGCGTAGTCTTTGATAGGACTAGCTATCCCCCTCTTATTCCGGCATTCTGCAGTTCAGTCCACATATACTACCCCTTTCATTGATACCAATGCATATGTAGTTTAGTTCCTTACTTGCGAGTACTTTGGATGGGTACTCACGGTTGCTTTGCTCCCCCCTTTCCCCCCTTTCCTTTCCTCTCGGTTGTCGCAACCAAATGCTGGAGCCTAGGAGCCAGACGCCACCGATGACGACTCCTACTACACTGGAGGTGCTTACTTCTACGTGCAGACCGCCGCCGACGACCAGGAGTAGTTTAGGAGGATCCTAGGAAGGAGGCATGCGCTTCTTTCGATCTGTATTCCAGTTTGTGCTAGCCTTCTTAAGGAAAACTTGTTTAACTTATGTCTGTACTCAGATATTGTTGCTCCTGCTGACTTGTCTATGATCGAGCTCTTGTATTCGAGCCCTCGAGGCCCCTGGCTTGTAATATGATCCTTGTATGACTTATTTTTATTTTTAGAGTTGTGTTGTGATATCTTCCGGTGAGTCCCTGATCTTGATCGTACACGTTTGCATGTATGATTAGTGTATGGTCAAATCGGGGGGCGTTACATCCGGTGGGCGCCCAACGAAATGGCAAGATCGGCCGCGCGCGTCCGCAAGCAAGAGGAAGATACGTCAAGCGCTGCAAGGCGGAGGAGGCAGAGTACTGCCTCCGCACTGGAAAGACGCCACGCACCAGGGAGCTGCTGGCGAGGGGCTGCCAGAATACTGGCCCTAGGAGGGATTATTAGTTTTAGTATTGTTCGTTTTCAATTTTATGCATTGTACCTAGTAGTTAAGTATCATCACGTATATGTGATGATATTATATATATATATCCTGTGATGAACTAATGAATAATCAATATATATATATTATGAATTCCATTTTCTATCTGTTTTTGTATACTAATTTGAATCTAGCTATTATCATCCACATATACATAATGGAAAACATATATACACACATTGAAATAGAACATATAAGAATGGAAAACATAGTACACACACTGATACAGAGCAATAAACAAAGAAATACTATGATTGCTATGAATACATAGCTATCCACGTCGAAACGACTTTTCAAAATAAAACGCGTCCATGAGACCATGACCAGGAGCCCTTGCCTACGGTAGCTCTTGGCTCTACCTGAACTCGTGCAGGCGTTCGTCCAAGCGGTCGACACGCTTGCGGGTACATCTGGAGCGCGATTACGAGCTCCAAATTGGCTATTTTATCGGAGATCACCAGCTCGAGGATGCGATGACCTTGTTCCTCTACTGCGCCCAGGTGGACACCTGGACCAAGGAGGCAATCGAGCCTACGGACCAGTGCGTTGGCATCCAGCGGGCTGCGGACAAGGCAAACAGCGGCACCCATGTGGACGGCATGGCGGGAGTCCGGTGCAAGTACGGTGTGACTGACCTCTGGTGCAAGTACGGCATTGAGGGCCTCTGCCCACTCCTGGTGAGGAATGGGGGTACTGAGGGGACGTGTACCCAGCTGCGACACCGTGTCGACAGCAGGCAAGCGCCGATGGATCCACTCTTGATGTGCGGCGCGCTGCACCTCTCGCTCTATGGCGCTCCAATGGTCTCACCGTGCGGCGAGCTGCAGCCTCTTGGCGCAGACGCGCCTAGCTTGCTCTGCGGCATGGCTATCATGTTGTGCGGCGAGCTGCAGCCTGTAGGTGCTGACATGCCTATCTTGATCCGTGGCGCTCAAGCACCATGCGCCAAAGGTCTACTCAACCTTGGCGATCACGTGCATCACGGCGTCGTCCATCGCATTGCCGGGGAGCGCCTCGGCCTCGACGGGACGTGGCACCTGCTCGTTTTCCTCGTCGACGAGGTTGATGGCAGAGGCGTCGCTTTGGTGGGTAGGCATGCTTGGAAAAGGCGGATGTGCTACAGGCGGTGCTTATCGCCCCCGTGCGTCGCGCGTGCAGCCTATGCGCAATATCGCTGGGTGGCGGGAAACAGGTGAGGAAATGGCGGGAAATAGTGGCATGTTCATAAAACGCCATCAATTAATGGAAACTGAGCATAGAAGGAACATTGAGCTAGCACAAGAAGTAGATGATGATCAGATGAACACGGGCTACACTAGGGAATCCATCGGTGATGAATTCATCAATCTCAAATGGTTGAATACTAGCAAGCGTTTGCCCACAACACACACGGCGTATTCCATCACAAACAGGTCGGATGGATCAACTGTATGCCACGTATCACACATTGTCAAAAAGTAATGTGGTAGACCTTCTTTAACATGTGTTAAAAATAAAAAAATAAAAAAAAAACAAGGACCTCGAGGTTAAATTAACTCATGGGATGAACTTCCCATCCAGTCACCCATATGATGGCTGCTCCAGCCTAAGCACACTTAACTCGAGAGTTTTCTTACATGAGCTACTAGTGGAACAGCTAGTCCTTACTGATAGGATGCCTCTTCGCATCCTTATGGCGTATCCGGATGACCACCCGTCCCCCAATGACCAATAGATGTTGTGTAGATAGAGCATATCACATACGTATTATTAGAAGCAATCGTCTGTGTTATTATTGGTCTTCGCACACATTTCTGATTACATACCCGTTTGCCGCGTATCACACACATCTTGTTATATTGAACCGTTTCTGTTCTCTTGTCTCAACACAAACAGTTCATCCGAGTGAACCGCATGCCGTATATCGCACACACCTTCATCTGGATGCCCGTTTCTTTTGTGTTGCCTAATCACAACCAGTTCATTCGAGTGAACCGTATGCTGTATATCGCACACACCTTCATCTGGCTGCCTGTTTCTTTTGTTCCTCCTCATCGCAAATAGTTAATTGAGCTGAACCGTATGCCCTGCATCGCACACGCAACTAAAATCTGAACCGTGTTTTATGCATCCTCCATCGCAAACGTTTTGCACCTTTTTTGACGATTATTTTACACCACCGTTTGCAATAATGGCATCGCACACAGTTTTGTCGAAGGGTCTCTGATCGTAGTGTCACGTTAGCAGCAACCTGTAGTAGTGCTTGGTTGCCTCTCCTCCCCTCCCACCTATATATATGTGGGGAGGGGGGCTCCTAGAACACACAACATCAATCTTTAGCCGTGTGCGGTGCCCCTCCATAGTTTACACCCCCGGTCATAGTTTTGCGGTGCTTAGGCGAAGCCCTGCGAGAATCACTTCACCATCACCGTCATCACACCATCGTGCTGATGGAACTCATCAACTACCTCTACACCTTGCTAGATCAAGAAGGCGAGGGACGTCACTGAGATGAATGTCACAATAGTTCTCTCGGACATTGTGCCGTAAGACAAAGAAGCAATATCATCATCAAGTGCACCATCTTCCACAATTATTACTGATTCATCTTCATGAGGCACAAGAACAATAGGAGCAACATTATTCGGGAGAGATACCTTTTACCTCTATTCTTTCTTCTTTTCTTCTTCTTCACCACATCATGTGTGGGTTTAATTAATTTTTTCGAGCTCCGTATTGATGAGACTGGTTGAATAGGGAGCTCCTCCTCGTCACCTATTTCATCATGAGAGGCAATAGGAGGGAAAGTGGAAATCTTTACCCTCTCATTAGTATTCCTTTTATATTCTATTGATTTTTCCATCTTTCTATAGTTTGCAATATAAGCATTCTCATTGCAATTTACCATGCAAAACATATAGATATTTTTTAGATTAGTTTCAATGTCATCCGTGAGAATGAATACTTCAAACCAACTATTTTTATGTGTCAATTCTTCACACCCCCAAAATAAACCTAGTTCATTATAAAGTTCTAGGATGATCAAGTCATTGCAATATTTGGACACGATTCGATCATGAAAAAGCATGCATTGGAAATTAAGATGACCGTCCTTATTGCAAAGTTCACAAGTAATAGGACAAAGAGAACATAATTTTGTAGCAAATTCATCTCGCTTTGAGCAAAAAATTGGTCCTATCATGCTTATGCTTCTTACAAAATCTATCTTCCCTATAAGGCACGTCTTCACAAAGCCTTTCCACTCCACAAAAATTGACATGCTTATAAGAAATGTTTTGTCATGACTTGTTCTATAATCATTGTCGGATTTCGGGTTCCGGCAGACCCTTGAGGTTCGAACACTGGGGTGCGCACGGAGATTTCGCCTCCTACCTACTTGCACCCCTCCGCCTCGCTAAGATCTAAGAGATGGAAAGAACAACACGAATGACACAGGGTTTATACTGGTTCGGGCCACCATTGTGGTGTAATACCGTACTCCAGTGTGTGGCGTGGTGGATTTCCTCTCGGGCTGATGATGATGAACAATACAAGGAAGAACAGCCTCGCGAGGGTCTTCTCTTGGCTGGGGCGATGAACCGCTGGGAGGAGTTCAGTCACCCTTCTCTCTCTCTCTCTATCTCTCTCTCTCTCTCTCTCTTTCTCTCTCTCTCTCTCTCTTTTTCTTCTCTCCTCGTTCTGTGGGTGGTTGGTCCTATTTATAGAGGCCCTGGTCCTCTTCCCAAATATCGAGCGGGAAGGGAGCCAACAATGGCGGGCTAATTTGAAGGGGGACAGCTAGTACTAGCTATCTTGTCAAAAGTAGTCTTCGCCTGCACAAAGCTCTGGTGGTGACGCCGTCTTGGGCTCCACAATGACCTCCGTCTTGCAGTCCTCCTGGTCTTGGTCTTGTTGCACCAAAATGGCAACCTTTGCCTGACGCCTCGGTACTCCGCGGCTGCGCTTACTCCCTTTGCACCAAAGAGGAAAGGAGGACGCTGCGGGGGCTGGCACCCGCCTGGCGCCTTTGGTCGTCATGGCTTGCGTCACGGGCACCTCGTGAGGTACCCCGCCTTGATCTCTCTGCCTCCTCGCGAGCCAGCCTGATGAGGCCGTGCCTGAGGAAGCTCCGTGCCATCCGCCCCGCGAGGTTTGGCCCCTCGCGAGGGTCTTGGGTCTGTGTTGGTGAAGATGGGTCGTGCTGGGCCCCCCTTTGAGCCACGCCGCAGGCCGCAGGCAAGCAAGTCTGGGGACCCCCGTTCCCAGAATGCTGACAGTAGCCCCCGGGCCCAAGGTGCGCCCGGACTTGGCCGTGCAGGGAGGCGGATGGGCAAGAGCGAAGCACCGCGGGCCCTAATAGCCTGCGGCCTTGGGCGTCGCGTGGCGGTTGATTGGATGTGGGAGTCTCCACTTCCCCATGGCGCCTCGGCAATTGCACGGATTGGACAAGTCCCTGCATGCAAAGCGGGTCATGATTACCTGCGATCGTGGAGGTCGGCGGTTGGCCTTCGCCGGCTATAAGTACGGAACGGCGTGCGCCCTTCCAGTTCATCCCCCCTTGCTTCTCCTTCTTCATGGCCCCGTCGAGGAGATTCTCGGCCGCAGAGAAGGGGAAGGCTCACCAGGTTGAGCCTTCCTCTCCCCCGCCCAAGCGCGGTGGAGGGCGCCTTCGCAAACATCCCATGGCCACCACGGCACCTCCCCGCGGCCATGGAGACGATTTCCAGCGCGGCGACGGGCGGATCGCTGCGGTCGGAGGGCGCGCTCCGGTCGCGCGTCCCCTTAGGCCGCGCTTTCACGCTGCAGAGGTGCTGTCGGAGTTCGTCGTGTGGTCGGCGGAGCCGACTAGCACCCGGCTTTCGCTTCCTCGCTTCCTCCTCGGCGAGCTCCCGGCCGGTGCTCCGGGCGGCCTCTGGCTTCAGGCCGACGGCTGTTGCAGCCAGGCCTCATGGGCTTCACTGGAGGTCTCCGCAGCCGGGAGCCTGTCCCTGGCCCGCAGTTGGCAAACGTTTGGCCGTGCGCGTGGCCTGAGCCGTCGTTGCACCCTGCACTTCAAGTTTGACGGTGATGCCACCCTCTACGTGAGGGTGTTTGGGGAAGATGGTCGCCACGCAGGGTGCTGCCCCGAGGACGACGTCCGCGGCCGGGAACCCAGCTCCGGCAACGATGGAGAAGACAACACTCACGTGACTGGCGGCGCTCGGGGCTCCCCAAGCTTCTCCGGTTCTTCTTTAGGTGGCGACTCTTCCAGCGGTGGCCGCGGTCAGCCTCCACGCTGTCGCATCTGCTTGGGGGGTGGTAGCGTGTCCGCCCGCCGTCGCGCCCCGGTGAAGTGTGAGAGGGAGTCTGCCTGAGCCCCGGAGGCAGCTCGAGTCTTCCCTGCAGGCCGGTGTGAGGCGAGCTGCGCCTGATCTGTTCTTTCTTTTCCTTTTTTCCTGCGTAAAAAAAGACAGTAGTGTGGAGCCCCGCGGGGGCGTGTTTGGGTTATTGCTGTTAATCATTGTTTTGCTTCCGTTATCGTGCCTTCCAGCTACGTGCCCGCATGTGGATAGTTCCCGGCCCCAGCCGTCGGGGGGCGACCGACCCAGGCCCTGTGTTCGTGTCACGATGCCCGTGGGGCACGGACTGGAGGGGTGCTCCTGTAATGGACCTAGGTCGCGAACCCTTTGAACGACTAGGATGGGAACACTCGCGAGGGCGCTCGGTAGTCCCCCCCCCCTCGCGAGGCCTTGCATAAGAGAAATTGAGGTAGGAGAGTGAAAAGTCGAAGAACCACAAGCCAAAGACGGCAACAACTTCAATAAAACTTCGAATGAGAAGGAACAAGCCAACTGCGGAAAGCAAATGAAAAGCCGCGTCCGGCACCTAATCTAGTCTTCGACGTCTTCTCACCAGCGCGGAGCTAAGTGCTGCCACTGGGCGTGGGAGGGAGCCCCAGGGCCTGAGGCCGGCGCTCCTCAGACTCCGGGGCGTGTACAGCCCCAACTCATTATTACGTGAGAGTGTCATGGGCGGCGAGCTTCACAGGCATTGGCCTTCTTCACAGGCTCCGGGCCTTTTCCAAAACGCGACAGCTTCACAGACATTCACCTTCTTCAGAGGCTCTGGGCCTTTTCCAAAACGCGACAGCTTCACAGGCATTCGCCTTCTTCACAGGCTCCAGGCCTTTTCCAAAACGCGACAGCTTCACAGGCATTCGCCTTCTTCACAGGCTCCGGGCCTTTTCCAAAACGCGACAGCTTCACAGGCATTCGCCTTCTTCACAGGCTCCGGGCCTTTTCCAAAACGCGACAGCTTCACAGGCATTCGCCTTCTTCACAGGCTCTGGGCCTTTTTAGGGGTAGAACCTCCAGAGGTGCTGGATGTTCCATGTGTTCTGGACTGGCACCCCCTCTTGAGTCTCCAAGCACGCGGAGCCGGGCCTGAAAACATGAACAACCTTGAATGGGCCCTCCCACATGGGAGAGAGCTTGTGCAGTCCCTCCCTGGAGAGAACCCGCCTGAGCACGAGCTCTCCTACCTCGAGAGTTCTGGGGCGGATGTTGCGGTAGTGGTATCGTCGCAGTGCTTGCTGGTACCTCCCCGCTCACAGCGCGGCTTCTCCGCGACGTTCCTCCCCCAGCACGAGGTCCATCCCCCGCATGGCATCCTGCTGCGCCTCGTCGAATGCCAGGACCCGTGCGGAGCGACGTTTGACCTCGTGAGGGAGGACCGCTTCGGCTCTGTAGACCAGGAAGAACGGGGTCTCTCCAGTCGGCTTGGTCGCGGTTGTGCGGATGGACCACAGCACGGACTGAAGCTCATCGTACCAACCTCTGCCGCAGGCCTCCAGCTTCTTCTTGAACGTCCTGGTCTTAAGGCCCTTCAGGACCTCTGCGTTGGCTCGCTCGGCCTGGCCGTTGCTTCGGGGGTGCGCCACCGAAGCGTAGCATATCTGCGTTCCAAGGTTAGCACAGTATGTTTTGAAGAGGTTACTTGTGAATTGCGAACCGTTGTATGTGATGATGCGGTTCGGCACCCCGAACCGGCTCACGATGCCCCTGATGAACTTGACCGCGGAACCCGCGGGGATGGTGCGCACGGCTTCTACTTCAGCCCACTTGGTGAACTTGTCCACGGCGACGTAGAGGTAGCGGTAGCCCCCTGGCGCCCGAGGAAATGAGCCCAGGATGTCCAGCCCCCAGACTGCGAACGGCCACGAAAGGGGTATAGTCTGCAGGCCTCCTGCCGGCTGATGGATCTGCTTGGCGTGGAACTGACAGGCCTCACAAGCCTTCACCAGTTCGACGGCATCATTGAGTGCGGTGGGCCAATAAAACCCACTACGGAACGCCTTGCCGACCAGGGTCCGTGATGATGAATGATGTCCACAGTCTCCATCGTGTATGTCTTCCAGCAGCTCCTTTCCTTGCTCCTTGGAGATGCAGCACATGGATACATCGTTTGGTCACTTCCGGTAGAGCTCTCCATCCTTGATGCAATATGCCGTGGCCAGCCGTGCCACACGCTCCGCCTCCTCCTCCTTCTCCGGCAGGGTCCCTTGTGTTAAGTAACTCCGGAGTTCCGTGATCCAGTCCCCCTCCTGAGGCTCCATCGTTAGGAGCAGGCATGCTCCTGAGGCCGGGCCACAGACCAGGGCTCCTAAGGCAGGTGGCTGGGGAAGCTCCTCCCGTGGCTGAGCCGTGTTTGACAATGACGGCAGGGCTGAGGGCTTGAAGAGCCGCTCCTCAAAAACGCCAGGCTCCTGAGGTAACCGCCTGGACGCCCGTTTGGCGATGTCGTCGGCCTCCTGATTGGTGCCACGGGCACATGCTGCAACTCCAACCCCCAGAACTGCTTCTCCATCCTGCGGACCTCCGCAAGGTAGGCTTCCATGTGCTCATCTTTCGGCTCGTACACCTTGTTGGAGAAATTGACAAGGAGCTGCGAATTGCCCTTGATGGTGAGGCGTTTCACCCCCAGGGCAGCTGCGGCCTTCAAGCCCGCTATTAAACCTTCATACTCCGCTATGTTGTTGGAGACCTTTTCACCTTGCTGGAAATAGAGCTGCACAGCGCAGTAGAGCTTGTTGAGTGGGCGATATAAGCACCGCCCCAACCCCTGCGCCATGCCTGGAGAACGCCCCATCGAAATACATGACCCAGCCTTCTGGCGCCTCGCTTCCCGGGGAGAGGGACCGATCCTCGCCAGCCTTGAGGCCTGGTGCCTCCATCCATTCTGCCACAAAATCCGCCAACGCTGCTCCCTTGATGACTCTGGTCGTGCTGAATTCAAGCTGAAACGCTTGCAATTCTATGTTCCACTCAGCGACCCTTCCAGCTGAGTTAGGGCTCCTGAGCACTCTCTCCAGGGGGTATGACGAGACGACCTTGATGGGGTGACCCTGAAAATAGTGCCGCAGCTTGCGTGAGGCCACCAGTAGCGCGGTGAGGAGTTTCTGAGGCATGGGGTACCGCGCCCTCGCATCCCGCAACACCGTGCTGAGGAAGTACATCGGGTGCTCAACGAGGTTGGGTGCGTTAGTGCTGGCGGCTCCCTTCAGAGACTGTGGTGCCTCTTGAGGCGATGAGGCCTCCTGAGGCTGGCCATCTGGGAGAGGGGCCTCTTCCGCCTCCGGCGCACTCCTCTGCGGCGGCTGATCCTCCTCAGCCGCGGTGGTGGTTCCTATGGGCCTTCCTTGTTCCTGTTTTGCCTTGTCCCGGGCCACTGCTGCGGTTCTGATTCGACGCTCCACTCTAACCGCCACCAGGGCCGCGCTGGCGGAGTAGGGAGTGGCAGCGAGGTAAAGCACCAGGGGCTCTTGAGGGCGCGGAGCCACCATGACAGGAGGGCTGGTCAGGTATCTCTTGAGATCTTGGAAAGCCTTGTCGGCCTGTTCGGTCCATTCAAAGGGCCCCTTTTTCTTCATTAGCTAGAAGAAGGGCAGCGCTCGCTCCCCCAACTTGGAGATGAATCGCCCTAGCGCGGTCACGCGCCCAGTGAGCTTCTGCATTTCTCTGAGGGTCTTTGGCGGGCTCATGTCCTCGACCACCTTGACCTTTTTCGGGTTAGCCTCGATGCCTCGGTGGGACACGAGGAAACCCAAGAGCTTGCCTGAGGGGACTCCGAACACACACTTCTCTGGGTTGAGCCGCAGGTTCACTGCGTTGAGGCTCGCGAAGGTTTCCTCCAGGTCTTGTATCAGGGTCCTGGCCTCCCGAGACTTCACCACAATGTCATCGACGTAAGCCTCAACATTCTTCCTGAGCTGCGGGCCCAAGGTGATGTGCATCAACCGCTGAAAGGTTGCCTCGGTGTTATGCAGCCCAAATGGCATGCATGTGTAGCAGTACACCGCGCACAGGGTTAGGAAGGCTGTCTTTTCAACGTCTTCTATCGCCATCTTGATCTGGTGATAGCCAGAGAAGGCATCCAGGAAGCATAGCAGGTCGCATTCTGCGGTGGAATCGACGATCTGGTCGATGCGGGGGAGCGGGAACGGATCTTGCGGGCATGCCTTGTTGAGGTTGGTGAAGTCGACACACATGCGCTCCTTCCCTCCCTTCTTTGGCACAACGACAGGGTTGGCCAACCAATCCGGGTATCGGACCTTGCGAATGACCCCAGCGGCTTCTAGTTTGCGGGTCTCTCGGACGATGAAGGCCTTCTTTTCTGTGGACTGCCGCCTTGCCTTCTGCTTCACAGGGCACACATTGGGGCACACGTTGAGGTGATGCTCGATTATGCTCCTAGGGATCCCCACCAACTGGTCAGGCTCCCAAGCGAATACCTTCTTGTTCGCGCGCAGGAACTTGACCAAGGTCTCCTCCTGCTCGGGCTTGAGGTTGGCGCCTATGGTGAAAGTGGCGTTGGTGGTCCCGTCCTCATCGACGGGTATCTGCTTGGTTTCTGCCTTGTCTTGGGTGAACAACTATTTCTTCTTGGCGGGTGCAGCCCCCTTGGGCTCGGGGGTCTCCAAGCCGGCGGGCTGTGCCGACGCCGCCGTCTTGAAGGTGAGCTTGAGTACCCGCAGCGCGTCTCCGGTGTCCCCGTGCACGGTGAGGACACAACTTCTCCTGGGCATCTTCATGAGGTTGTACGCCGGGTGCGTCGCGGCCATGAACTGGGCCAGTGCTGGGTAGCCGAGGATGGCGTTGTAGGGGAAGCCAATGGGGGTGATGTCTAAGTCGACCAGCTCCATGCGGAAGTTGTTGTAGGTACCGAAGGTTACTGGGAGCCGGATCTGTCCCAAGGAGCTGGATGATCCGCCCCCAACGCCTGAGAAGGGCCGGCTGGGTTGCAGCCATTCCAGGGGTATGCAGAGGAGGTTGAAGGCCTCGACCGAGCGCACGTTGAGGCCCGCACCGCCATCGATGAGAGTTCTGGTGACGGCCACCTGGCAGATGGTGGGGGTGCACAGCATGGGGAGCGCACCCGAGCAGGCCGAGTTGGAGGGGTGGTCCTCCGAGCTGAAGGTCAGGCCGGCGTTGGACGCCGCCCGGTCCAGGAGAGCCCCCTGCCGCGTGGAAGCAGCGCTGACCCGGCGGATGAACGACTTGACGTGGTTACTTGTAGGTGGCGCCTGCGAGCCGCCCAGGAGGGCCGCGACGACCGGGGGTGTTGGTGTAGTGTGATGGGCGGGGAAGAGGCTCCGGGGCTCTTCCCAAGAGGCCACAGAGGTTGCCGGCAGGTGGAGCAGCCATGGGCACGGAGCACCGGTGAGGGCCATGGGGAGCCAGTTGGCCATGACCCTATCGTCACCTCCAGCTTCGAGGGGGGCCTCCTCGCTCGTCGGCAAGAAGGCCAGCGGATCTGTCGCGCCGCCGTAGCGCGGCGGCATCGTTGGCCTGAACTTGTCCGGCCATCGTACCGGTTGCAGGGCTGGGGCCAGGGCTCGGAGCCCCCTGGCCCCCCGTGTTGGCGCTGGTGGCCGGAGCGGGCGACGCGCTACTCATCGCGAGGCAGGTCGTGGTGGTGGCGGAAGGGGAAACTCTGGTGCACCCCTACCTAGCGTGCCAAATGTCGGATTTCGGGTTCCGGCAGACCCTTGAGGTTCGAACACTGGGGTGCGCGCGGAGATTTTGCCTCCTACCTACTTGCACCCCTCTGCCTCGCTAAGATCTAAGCGATGGAAAGAACAACACAAATGACACAGGGTTTATACTGGTTCGGGCCACTGTTGTGGTGTAATACCCTACTCCAGTGTGTGGCGTGGTGGATTGCCCCTCGGGCTGATGATGATGAACAATACAAGGAAGAATAGCCTCGCGAGGGTCTACTCTTGGCTGGGGCGATGAACCGCTCGGAGGAGCTCAGTCACCCTTCTCTCTCTCTCTCTCTCTCTCTCTCTCTCTCTCTCTCTCTCTCTCTTTTTCTTCTCTCCTCGTTCTGTGGGTGGTTGGTCCTATTTATAGAGGCCCTGGTCCTCTTCCCAAATATGGAGCGGGAAGGGAGCCAACAATGGCGGGCTAATTTGAAGGGGGACAGCTAGTACTAGCTATCCTGTCAAAAGTAGTCTTCGCCTCCACAAAGTTCTGGTGGTGACGCCGTCTTGGGCTCCACAATGACCTCCGTCTTGCAGTCCTCCTGGTCTTGGTCTTGTTGCACCGAAATGGCAACCTTTGCCTGGCGCCTCGGTACTCCGCGGTTGCGCTTGCTCCCTTTGCACCAAAGAGGAAAGGAGGACGTTGCGCGGGCTGGCACCCGCCTGGCACCTTTGGTCGTCATGGCTTGCGTCACGGGCACCTCGTGAGGTACCCCGCCTTGATCTCTCCGCCTCCTCGCGAGCTAGCCTGATGAGGCTGTGCCTGAGGAAGCTCCGCGCCATCCGCCCCGCGAGGCTTGGCCCCTCGCAAGGGTCTTGGGTCTGTGTTGGTGAAGATGGGCCGTGCTGGGCCCCCCTTTGAGCCACGCCGCAGGCCGCAGGCAGGCAAGTCTGGGGACCCCCGTTCCCAGAACGCTGACAATCATTAGCATTTTCGATATTCAAAGAATTCATACTAACGACATTGCAATCATGCTCATCATTCATGCCAAACATTTTATTGAATTCTTCTTCTATCAATTGAGCACAATTTTCCTTTCCATCATTTTCATGAAAGACATTATAGAGATGGATAATATGAGACCACCTCAATCCATTTTTTTGTAGTTTTCTTTTTATAAACCAAACTCGTGCTAAAACAAGAAACTAAAAGATTTGATTGCAAGATCTAAAGATATATCTTCAAGCACTCACCTCCCCGGCACCGGCGCCAAAAAAGAGCTTGATGTCTAGTACACAACTTTATTCTTGTAGACACGTGTTGGTGTAACATCCCAAAATTCTAAATTTTGGAATGTTATATTAAATAAATAGTTTTGATTGTTTGTTTGATTGTGGTGTGGTTGCTTGTGTGAAATTGAGTGAAATTTGAAACTTTTTGAGAGTTGAATGAGAGGGAATGAAATGACTTTCCCAGACTTTCACCTTGCATTTATGATCTCCATGAATTAAAATTCATTTCATCACAAAACCCTAGAGTGAAGATGATATGACTTCTTCCATTTAAATAAATGAAAATGGTTATGAAAAGATTTGAGTTCCATTTCGAAATATTCCAAATTCAGAAACTTTATGTAACTCAATGAGTTTCATGAGAGAAGATAAAATGACTTCTTCAAATGCTAAGAAAGAGAGTTCGAAGTTTCAAAGAATCAAATTGAAGGTCCCTTTGAAGTTATTTTGAAAACCCACTTTCAATTTGGAGTTATTTGGTTTTTATTCAAATTACTTTTATCCAAAAAATAACATATATGAACAATACGATAAAATGATTCCCTATAGTAAAAATATAGAGAGAAATGAGTTTGAAATCATTTTGGTATTTTAAAATATTTTTATTTGGGTTTTAAATGAACCAGTAGTACTGTTTGCTTTATTTAAATTTTTGTGAAATTTATTTACTGCTGAAAATATGTTCATGTTTTAGGAAATCCCTTTCTGAAAATTTTGATATATAATATGCCTATTTTTGTTTTCATTTCCGTTATTAAGTTTTCCTTTTGTGTTTCTATTAAAAAAACTGTGTGTGCTTTCGCCCGCAAGCGCAACATAGTAGCTGATACGTCCATTTTGGATCATGCTTTTATATCGATATTTATTGCATTATGGGTTGTTATTACACATTATGTCACAATACTTATGCCTATTCTCTCTTATTTTACAAAGTTTACATAAAGAGGGAGAATGCCGACAGCTGGGATTCTGGGCTGGAAAAGGAGCAAATATTAGAGACCTATTATGCACATCTCCAAAAGTCCTGAAACTTCACGGAAGTCATTTTCAGAATATATAAAAAATACCGAGTGCAAGAAGTTCACCATGGGGGCCACACCCTGCCCACGAGGGTGGGGGGCGCGCCCCCCTACCTCGTGGGCCCCCTGGTGGCTCTCCGATGGCCATCTTCTGCTATATGGAGTCTTTCGATGAGGAAAAAAAATCATAAGCCATCTTTCCGGACGAGACTCCTCCGCCACGAGGCGGAACCTTGACGGAACCAATCTAGGGCTCCGCCGCCACAAGCCTGGACAAACTCTACCAAATATAACTCTTTCCTTTATATTTGAAGGAAGATGCATTGACATGGTATAGGCTATGTGATGATATAGGGTCATGGAACTACAAACGATTGAAAATGGAATTTCATCCGAAGTTTTATCCTATGCATCTTGTTCATCGTGATCGCAATTATATATATAATTTCTAGCCTCGCGAAGGAGAAAGCATCGCTCAAGCTTGGGGGAGGCTTAAATCAATGTTATATTCATGCCCCAATCATGAGCTCTCAAGAGAAATGATTATTCAAAATTTATATGCTCGACTTTCTGATAACAATAGCACCATGCTCGATACTTCTTGTGCTGGCTCTTTTATGATGAAGACTATTGAATTCAAATGGGATTTATTGGAAAGAATTAAACGCAACTCTGAAGATTGGGACCTCGACGAAGGTAAGGAGTCAGGTATGACACCTAAGTTTGATTGCGTTAAATCTTTTATGGACACCGATGTTTTCCGTAAATTTAGCACTAAATATGGACTTGACTCTAAGATAGTAGCTTCTTTCTGTGAATCTTTTGCTACTCATGTTGATCTCCCTAGGGAGAAGTGGTTTAAATATCATCCTCCCATAGAAGTAAAAGTAGCTGCACCTATTAAAGTTGAAGAAAAGACTATCACTTATAATGATCCTATTGTTCCTACTTTTTATGTTGAGAAACCACCTTTTCCTGTTAGGATAAAGGATCATGCTAAAGCTTCAACTGTGGTTCGTAAAAGAAATATTAGAACTTATACACCTCCTGAGCAAGTTAAAGTTGAACCTAATATTGCTATTGTTAAAGATCTCTTGTCTGATAATATTGATGGGCATGTTATTTATTTCTGTGATGAAACTGCTAGAATTGCTAAACCTTGTGCTAAAGATAAACCTAGATCTTTGGTAGGCATGCTTGTTATTTCTGTTAAAATAGGAGATCATTGTTATCATGGCTTATGTGATATGGGTGCTAGTGCTAGTGCAATACCTTTGGACTTATACAAAGAAATTATGCATGATATTGCACCTGCTGAGATAGAAGATAGTGATGTCACAATTAAACTTGCCAATAGGGATACTATTTCACCAATGGGAATTGTTAGAGATGTTGAATTCTTGTGTGGGAAAACTAAATATCCTGCTGATTTTCTTGTTCTTGGTTCCCCTCAAGATAGCTTTTGTCCCATTATATTTGGTATACCCTTCTTGAACACTGTTAATGCTAAGATAGATTGCAAAAAGGATGTTGTTACTATTGGTTTAGGTGATATGTCTCATGAGTTCAACTATTCTGTATTTCGTAGACCACACCGTGAAGAGGAATTGCCTAGTAAAGATGAAATTGTTGGTCTTGCTTCTATTGCCGTGCCTCCTAATGATCCTTTAGAACAATATTTGCTAGACCATGAAAATGATATGTTTATGAATGAAAGAAGGGAAATAGTTGAAGTATTCTTTAAACAGGAACCCATCCTGAAACACAATTTGCCTGTTGAAATCCTAGGGGATCCTCCTCCACCCAAGGGTGATCCCATGTTTGAGCTTAAACCGTTACCCGATACTCTTAAATATGCTTATCTTGATGAGAAAAAGATATATCATGTTATTATTAGTGCTAACCTTTCAGAGCATGAAGAAGAGAGATTATTGAGAACTCTGAAGAAGCACCGTGCTGCTATTGAATATACTCTTGATAATCTTAAGGGCATTAGTCCCACTCTGTGTCAACACAAAATAAATTTGGAGGAAGATGCCAAACCAGTTCGTGATCATCAACGACGACTGAATCCTAAGATGAAGGAAGTGGTAAGAAAGGAAATACTAAAGCTTCTTGAGGCAGGTATAATTTATCACGTTGCTGATAATCAGTGGGTAAGTCATGTCCATTGTGTCCCTAAGAAGGGAGGTATTACTGCCGTTCCTAATGATAAAGATGAATTGACCCCGCAAAGAATTATTACAGGTTATAGGATGGTAATTGATTTCTGCAAATTAAATAAAGCTACTAAAAAGATCATTACCCCTTACATTTTATCGATCAAATGCTAGAAAGATTATCCAAACATACACATTTTTGCTTTCTAGATGGTTATTCTGGTTTCTCTCAAATACCCGTGTCAGCCAATGATCAATCAAAGACTACTTTTACTTGCCCTTTTGGTACTTTTGCTTATAGATGTATGGCTTTTGGTTTATGTAATGCACCTGCTACCTTTCAAAGATGCATCATGGCTATATTCTCTGACTTTTGTGAAAAGATTTGTGAGGTTTTCATGGACGATTTTTCCGTCTATGGATCCTTTTTTGATGATTGCTTGAGCAACCTTGATCGAGTTTTGTAGATATGTGAAGAAACTAATCTTGTCTTGAATTGGGAAAAGTGCCACTTTATGGTTAATGAAGGTATTGTCTTGGGGCATAAAGTTTCTCAAAGAGGTATTGAGGTTGATAAAGCCAAAGTTGATGCTATTGAAAAGATGCCATGCCCCAAGGATATCAAAGGTATAAGAAGTTTCCTTGGTCATGCCGGGTTTTATAGGAGGTTCATTAAGGACTTCTCAAAAATTTCTCGGCCTCTGACTAATTTATTATAAAAAGATATACCATTTGTTTTTGATGATGATTGTGAAGAAGCATTTGAAATACTTAAGAAAGCATTAATCTCTGCACCTATTGTTCAGCCACCCGATTGGAATTTACCTTTTGAAATTATGTGTGATGCTAGTGATTATGCTGTAGGTGTTGTTCTAGGGCAAAGAGTTGATAAGAAATTAAATGCTATTCAATATTCTAGTAAAACACTAGACAATTCTCAAAGAAATTATGCTACTACCGAAAAAAGAATTCTTAGCAGTTGTATTTGCTTGTGATAAGTTCAGACCTTATATTGTTGATTCTAAAGTAACTATTCACATGGATCATGCTCCTATTAAATATCTTATGGAAAAGAAAGATGCTAAACCTAGACTTATTAGATGGGTTATCTTGCTACAAGAATTTGATTTGCATATTATTGATAGGAAGGGAGCTGAGAACCCCATTGCAGATAACTTGTCTAGGTTAGAAAATGTGCTTGATGACCCATTACCTATTGATGATAGCTTTCCTGATGAACAATTAAATGTCATAAATGCTTCTCACACTGCTCCATGGTATGTTGATTATGCTAATTACATTATTGCTAAATTTATACCACCTAGTTTCACATACCAGCAAAAGAAAAAGTTCTTCTATGATTTGAGGCATTACTTTTGGGATGACCCACATCTTATTATAAAGAAGGAGTAGATGGTGTTATTAGACATTGTGTACCTGAGCATGAACATGAATAGATCCTACACAAGTGTCACTATGAGGCTTATTGAGGACACCATGCTGGTGATAGAACTGCACACAAGGTATTGCAATCCGGTTTTTATTGGCCTACTCTCTTCAAGGATGCCCGTAAGTTTGTCTTGTCTTGTGATGAATGTCAAAGAATTGGTAATATTAGTAGACGTCAAGAAATGCCTATGAATCATTCACTTGTTATTGAATCATTTGATGTTTGGGGCTTTGATTATATGGGACCTTTTCCTGCCTCCAATGGATATACACATATTTTAGTTGTTGTTGATTACGTTACTAAGTGGGTAGAAGCTATTCCAACTAGTAGTGATGATCATAACACCTCTATTAAGATGCTTAAAGAAGTTATTTTTCTGAGGTTTGGAGTCCCTAGATATTTAATGACTGATGGTGGTTCACATTTTATTCATGGTGCTTTCCGTAAAATGCTTGCTAAATATGATGTTAATCATAGAATTGCATCTCCTTATCACCCACAGTCTAGTGGTCAAGTAGAATTGAGTAATAGAGAACTCAAATTAATTTTCCAAAAGGCTGTTAATAGATCTAGAAAAAATTGGTCCAAGAAACTTGATGATGCATTATGGGCCTATAGAACTGCATATAAAAATTGTATGGGTATGTCTCCATTTAAAATGGTTTATGGAAAAGCATCTCACTTACCTCTCGAACAAGAATATAAGGCTTATTGGGCTATCAAAGAGCTCAATTATGATTTCAAACTTGCCGGTGAGAAGAGGTTATTTGACATTAGCTCACTTGATGAATTGAGAACCTAAGCCTACGAAAATGCCAAGTTGTTTAAAGAAAAAGTCAAAAGATGGCATGACAAAAGAATACAAAAACTTGAGTTTAATGTAGGTGATTATGTATTATTATACAACTCTCATTTAAGATTTTTTGCATGAAAACTTCTCTCTAAATGGGAAGGTCCTTACGTTATCGAGGAGGTCTATCGTTCCGGTGCCATAAAAATCAACAACTTCGAAGGCACAAATCCGAAGGTGGTGAACGGTCAAAGAATTAAACATCATATCACAGGTAATCCTATAAATGTTGAAACCAATGTTATTGAAACCGTAACCCCAAAGGAATACATAAGGGACACTTTCTGGAATGTTTCAGACTCCGAAAAGGAATAGGTATGTGGTACGGTAAGTAAACCGACTCCAAAACAATTCTAATGGCAATTTTCTTCCGTTTTGGAATATTTAGAAAAATAGAAAAATAAGAAGCAGTCCGGGAAGGACACGAGGGCTCCACGAGGGTGGAGGGCGCGCCCTACCCCCTGGGTGCGCCCCTACCTCGTGGGCACCTCGTGTGCTCTCCGGACTTCGTTTTCTTACACGTTACGTATTTTGGTCGGTAAAAATCCATTATATAATCTCCCAGAGGTTTTGAGTCCCGTATCATGTTAATATCTCATGTATTTGTTTCGACCTGTCCTGCTGCAGATTTGAGCAACATGTCGTCCCAGGATTCGGAAGGAGAGAGCTATGCGGCCGATTACCTTGCAGATCCTAAAGTCTATGGGGATGTGGAGCATTGTGGTTGGACTATGGAAGAAGAAGAAGACTATGAACCTAAGGGAAAGGAGGAGACGAGCTCAGATGAAGATGAAGTCCCACTACCTCAACCTGGGGACATGCATGTGGAGTTCAAAAAGTCAAGCCTCCCTGATAGAGTAAAGAAACCTAAGATCAAGTTTATACCTTTTCGCCTCTTGTAGGAAAACAAACAGGAACTATACAAAAAGATACTGAGCCTGGAGTAGGAGATCGAGGACCGAAGGGACCAAAATTCTGTCCTCAAGCGCAAATTAAGGAAGAAGCCTACGCCATCAACAAAACCACCATATTCTTCACCAACAAAGAAGAACTGAGCATCGGGTATGGGCACTCCCCTTGGCAACTGCCATGCTTGGGGGAGTGCCCCGGTATCGTATCACCATCACTTTTATCTTTACCGCTTTTCTTAATTCGATCCTTTTGGTAATATCTTGATCTAGTAGAATAAAGTTTTAGTATGATCTAGTTATGAGTTTTGCTTTATGATCCTTCCATGTAATCGAGTCCTTGAGCTATATATAATAAAGATTAGTGTTGAGTCAAGGGCTTGATTATTTTGCCATGATCTTGAGTGAATAAAAGAAAAGAGAAAGAATAAAAAGAATAAAAGAGATCATATGGATCTTATGGAGAGTAATGAGCTCACATAGAAAGAGTATGATGAATAAAAGTTGTTGAGAGTTTACAAACATAGTTTTGGTCATCATTGCAATTAATAGGAAGTAATAAAGAAAGAGAGGTCTTCACATATAAATATACTATCTTGGACATCTTTTATGATTGTGAGCACTCATTAAAATATGACATGCTAAAGAGTTGACGTTGGACAAGGAAGACAACGTAATGGGTTATGTTTTCTTACATCTGAGATAAATTATATTGTCATGGATCACCCAACATGGTTGAGCTTGCCTTTCCGTCTCATGCTAGCCAAATTCTTTGCACCAAGTAGAGATACTACTTGTGCTTCCGAACACGCTTAAACCAGCTTTGCCATGAGAGTCCACCATACCTACCTATGGATTGAGTAAGATCCTCCAAGTAAGTTGTCATCGATGCAAGCAATAAAAATTGCGCTCTAAATATGTATGACTTATTAGTGTGGGAGAAAATAAGCTTTATGCGATCATGTGATATGGAAGAAATAAAAGTGACAGACTGCATAATAAAGGTCCATATCGCAAGTGGCAATATAAAGTGACGTTCTTTCGCATTAAGATTTTGTGCATCCAACCATAAAAGCGCATGACAACCTCTGCTTCCCTCTACGAAGGGCCTATCTTTTACTTTTATCTCCTACCTTGCATAAGAGTCATGGTGATCTTCACCTTTCCTTTTTACATTTTATCTTTTGGCAAGCACAACATGTTGGAAAGATCCTAGTATATATGGCTAATTGGATGTGAGTTTTCATGAACTATTATTGTTGACATTACCCTTGAGGTAAAACGTTGGGAGGCAAAACTATAAGCCCCTATCTTTCTCTGTGTCCGATTAAAACTCCATACCCATAAGTATTGCGTGAGTGTTAGCAATTGTGAAAGACTATATGATATTTGAGTATGTGGACTTGCTAAAAAGCTCTTATATTGACTCTTTCCTATGTTATGATAAATTGCAATTGCTCTAATGACTGAGATTATAGTTTGTTAGTTTTTAATGAAGTTTATGATTCATACTTGAAATTGTGATTGAATTGTTACCCTAGCATAAGAGATCATATGATAAGAATTATATAAGTTGTTGTTCTAAGAATGATCATGATGCCCTCATGTCCGTATTTTATTTTTATCGGCACCTCTATCTCTAAACATGTGGACATATTTTTTGATTTCGGCTTTCACTTGAGGACAAGCGAGGTTTAAGCTTGGGGGAGTTCATACGTCCATTTTGCATCATGCTTTTATATCGATATTTATTGCATTATGGGCTGTTATTACACATTATGTCACAATACTTATGCCTATTCTCTCTTATTTTACAAGGTTTACATAAAGAGGGAGAATGCCGGCAGCTGGGATTCTGGGCTGGAAAAGGAGCAAATATTAGAGACCTATTCTGCACAGCTCCAAAAGTCCTGAAACTTCACGGAAGTCATTTTCGGAATATATAAAAAATACCAAGCGCAAGAAGTTCACCAGGGGGCCACACCCTGCCCACGAGGGTGGGGGCGCGCCCTACCCCCCTGGGCGAGCCTCTCTACCTTGTGGGCCCCCTGGTGGCCCTCCGATGGCCATCTTCTGCTATATGGAGTCTTTCGATGAGGAAAAAATCATAAGCCATCTTTCCGGACGAGACTCCGCTGCCACAAGGCGGAACCAATCTAGGGCTCCGACGGAGCTGTTCTGCCGGGGAAACTTCCCTCGGGAGGGGGAAACCATCGCCATCATCATCACCAACGCTCCTCTCATCGGGAGAGGGGAATCTCCATCAACATCTTCACCAGCACCATCTCCTCTCAAAACCCTAGTTCATCTCTTGTATCCAATTCTTGTCTCTAAGTCCGGGATTGGTACCTGTGGGTTGCTAGTAGTGTTAATTACTCTTTGTAGTTGATGCTAGTTGGTTTATTTGGTGGAAGATCATATGTTCAGATCCTATATGAATATTAATACCCCTCTTATTATGAACATGAATATGCTTCGTGAGTAGTTACGTTTGTTCCTGAGGACATGGGAGAAGTCTTGCTGTTAGTAGTCATGTGAATTTGGTATTCGTTCGATATTTTGATGAGATGTATGTTGTCTCTCTTCTAGTGGTGTTATGTGAACGTCAACTACATGACACTTCACCATTATTTGGGACTAGAGGAAGGCATTGGGAAGCAATAAGTAGATGATGGGTTGCTAGAGTGACAGAAGCTTAAACCCTAGTTTATGCGTTGCTTCGTAAGGGGCTGATTTGGATCCATATGTTTCATTCTATGGTTAGGTTTACCTTAATACTTTTGTTGTAGTTGCGGATGCTTGCAATAGAGGTTAATCATAAGTGGGATGCTTGTCCAAGTAAGGAAAGCACCCAAGCACCGGTCCAACCACATACCAAATTATCAAAGTACTGAACGCGAATCATATGAACATGATGAAAACTAGCTTGACGATATTCCCATGTGTCCTCGGGAGCGCTTTTCTCTATATAAGAGTTTGTCCAGGCTTGTCCTTTGCTACAAAAAGGATTGGGCACCTTGCTGCAGTTTATTTAATTTTGTTACTTGTTGCTCGTTACCAATTATCTTATCACAAAACTATCTGTTACCTATAATTTCAGTGCTTGCAGAGAATACCTTGCTGAAAACCACTTATCATTTCCTTCTGCTCCTCGTTGGATTCGACACTCTTACTTATTGAAAGGACTACGATAGATGCCCTATACTTGTGGGTCATCAGTAGCATCTGGCGCTCTATTGTTTTTTCTCCTAAATGGGCCAGGCCCAGCCAGCCCTTTCCTTTCTAGATTTTTTTCTTCCTCTGGCAAAAAAAGAAAAAGAAACTGCAGCACATACGCGCGCGGCCGGCCGATGGCCTTTAGGCCCGTGCGAAGCGCTTAGCTTTTCTCCTCTGTTTCGTTTATTTTCGTCTACTTTTAGTCCCACACTGCCTAGCTAAAGACCTCTAAGCCTCCTTTTCACCTATAAATATAGACACATAGAGCCTACAAAAACCATCCACTTCGGGTTAGATAAATATTTTGGTTTGACTAACTTCACAAAAGAAAAATATATTTCTTCTCTCCGGCGAGACTTCTGAAAGTTGTCTCCTCTCTCCGAAGTCGTTTTTTCTACCTTATAAAGCTATCCTTCTTCGTATTTTTTATAGTCTCGTAGCTTATTATTTCTAGACTAGTACGGTACAATAATTAGATTACCAATTAATCTCTGCATTTGTACGTTAGACCTAGAATTCTTTTAGCCGTAACTATTTTTCTTCCGTGAAATAGCTTGACACTGATTTTTCAAATAGCCATAACTTTTTACTCGTTCATCCAAATTAGATAAAACCAACGCCTACATTCTCCTCTTGATTCCACCTATCTAGTGAATCTATCAAATAAACTTTTTGTAACTTCCAAATTTTGAAATTTGTTCAGATTCATATTCAAACTTTTTTGATCATATCTCTATCCGTAGCTTCGTTTTCGATCAACCCAATTGCATTGCATTCGTATTGAAGTAATCTTTCTGTTCACACAATTAGTGTCATCTTTCCAACATATAATTTTGATCTGAACTAGTTACTCTACTAGTCCACCAAAGAGTTGTTACAGAACATTCTAAGCAGATTCAATGCTATGTTGAATTACTTGATCTGATATTTTCAATCTAGTAATTCTTTTTCCTACATAATCATATTGACTTCCTACTTCCAGTAGCATCATTTGTTTTACCTTTTGATCTTTTCAAATTTGAACTCGAAGCTTCACTTGATCTTATCTTGTAAACAGTAGCGCTTTTTCAATTGATTCCTTTTTCAAATTGAATCCCTAGGCGCAATCTAACATCTTGAGTCATCACCACACTTTTTCACCGAAATTAGGATCTGATCTTGCAAAATAATGTGATTTGGTTCTTTTGGAGTTTTTGCAATATTCCTTTGTATTTTATTTTGGGTCTTTGAGTGATTGCTTATGTGTGGATAAAAATGCTTGCTTACGATAGATTGATTGGAGTGTGACGACTAGAACTATCTGGAATTATGAGTGCGAAGAACCTTCATCAACAATACAAGGCAAGTTCACACTTTGATCATATTTTTCCTATACCCAGTTTTTACTATGCATTAGTTCACACCCTTACAAGTTTGCATGAGCAGGATTGGGAATTAGGGCTTTGCTATGTAGTTCATGAGGTAGGAACCTATGATCTTTGAAGCACCTTGGGAAGATACGTTATGCTACATATTGCTTAGCCATGCTCGTAGACAGGTATTGGTACGTGAGATTCATGTAAGTTGCGAGAGTAATAATAACTAAGGGAAAATTTAAGGTGGTAACATTAATACACATCTGGGTGGATTGGTTGCGGGCACCTGGAGAATCCAGTGTTGTCCTAGGAGATCCCGGAGGACCCGTGTGATCATCCTATGGAATGCCACCCAGGCTCCCTATGGAATGCCACCTAGGCTCAAAGGGATCATACAATATTTCATGCCTACAAACTTCCGTGTGCAGCCACAAGCCATTATGGGCTCTACCATAGTTGAGTAAGTTGTGGGAAACCTTTCCATGATAGGCTAGCAGATGTAGGGGAATTGTTGGAGTACCGGCCTATTATCAGTTAAGGGGACCTCTCCAGAAAGAATATGTCTCGATCATCCGGTTCTGAAACATCAGGCAGTGCGAGGAATTCAACGGAGGATATCGAGTCTTGTGGGGAAAAGTGCGCAAACCTCTGCAGAGTGTACAAACTAATCATGATTAGCCGTGTGCCCGGTTATGGACAACTTTGAGTATGTAGAAGTGAATTATTGGTTGATCTCATCATGTTACTTAATTAATGTATTGGGTTATTAATGATTTGGGAATTTTGGGTTTGAGTTGGAGGAACCTTCTCAATATTGGCATAAACTTGGTAGTAAAATATTTCTTCCTTTGTTGTAGGAAAAAAAATTATCTTTATGCAAAATTAAACTTAGAGCCTCCACCAACCAAATACGCATATAGAGATAGATATTTTCATTATTATTCTATGGTGTGAAATTGCCAATACATTCAATGTACTGAGCTACATGGCTGCAACATCTCATGTTGCAGGAATCATACGATGAGTAAGTGATACGTTAGGGTTACAATGTCTACACTCAACTTTGCCCTTGGTGTTGTTGGGACTCCACAACTTTGTTGTTACTTATGCTATATGGATTGAGGTAATAGTATTTATGTTACTTCTTACATGTGATTGAACTCTGTTATAAATAGTCGAGTACTGTGTGTGTCGGCATACCGATCCAGGGATGACACTTAAGCACAAAGACTTCGATCCATTCGGGTCAGGTCGGTACAAGATCGTACCAGAGCACATGTTGAATGTAGAACGTGACCTCTAGAAGCTGGCAAGCCCTTAGGATATGATTTCTTTAAAACTTTATTTTCAAAAGTATTCTTTAACTCTCATCGTTTCTACTCTTTATCAAATATTTCCTCTCACCTAAAACTGTTAGACTATACCCTTTCCCCCTTTTACTACCCGGAGGATCAACTGAAGCCACTCCAAAAAGGATCCGATATCAGACAACTAATGACCACTTCGAAGTAAAGAGGATTTCACCATGCATTAGAAGTGTTGAAGCTACAAAAGTTGAATACTCTGAAGACTTGAAGAGTTTGATGATTTTTAAGATTTATTGACCTTTAGAAGACCAAACCCCTGGTATATACTTATGTTAGATGCGATGATTGTGAGTTGTCATTTGTTTGATGTTTTTTTCGACGACCACACAAAATAAAATCGTCTCTTCAAAACTATTGTTTGTATTGTGTGTATCCCTCTCTATCTCTCTTATCTCACCCCAAAACCCTTGGAACCAATAGAGGATGAATGAAGATAGACTTGTATTCTCTAGACCGATGACCCAGCCGAAGGCAGAGCTATGGATACAGAACATTGAGGATCACTTCTGAAAAAATTTGATTGCAAGGAAGTATGAGGTTCAATACGCTCTTCGGTACTTTACAAAAAGTGCTGCAACATGGTGGAAAATGCATCAAGCCATACAAGGATGTAATGGAGCAAAAAGTTGGGGGGAATTCAAGAAGACTTTGTTAACATCCCGTCTCATCCGAAAGCATGGTGATAACCTGAAGAAGAAACCTTGTGCTTGTAGCATTTATGGAGAGATAGGACACACCCAGGAGGAGCACAAGGATGAATGCCCTCATTGTGAAGAAAGTCACCCAGCTGAAGAATGCCTAAATAGGCAGGTTACTTGTTTCATGTGTGAAGGGACTATCCACTACCCTGCTCAGTGTCACATTTACCCCATGGTACAACGAACTATCCAGCAGAAGAAAGAAGCAATGAAAGAAGCCCTTGTGGAAATTTTAGAAGAACATGTGATGAAGGAAGATGTTGAGGGCACACCCGAAGAATATCAAATTAAACTTTACACCAAGTCATGCTATTCATGTGGAGAAGAAGGACGCATCTCCTAGTATTGTCTGAAGGAGTATCTAGTAGAATTCCCGACAGTGGAAGTAGAGTATGACCCACAGGAAATAGAAGTCCTGATTGTTACGGAAAAGTCCAGGAAGAGAAACGGAATGTATCCCCAGAACAACCCAATTTCTACAAAGAATGACCTGAGTCATATCACATGTTACAGGTGCAAGGATTTAGGTCATTCGCTTATAAATGTCTGGAGAAGAAGCTAAAAAAATCCAAGGAGCATACATAATCACAAAGAAGCCCCGAGACATGTCGGAAGTCAATTGTTTTCGCTGCAAAGAAGCGGGGCATTTTGCTAGGGAATGTTCAGATCAGATGAATCTGTAGCTGGGTAGTTGAGATTTCGATATGGATAATAAGAGTAGTAGAAAGAAATTTTATTTTCATAAGTTCAATGAGTTGAATTATGTAATGGGTGCTTAGAGATTGTAATAAATTCATGAAATCGATAAAGTTCATGTGTCATGATTTCATACGTTGAATTTTATGAGTTGTTACTCTATGAGGAAAGATTTTGACCATTTCGAGGATATGAGAAATATGGTCTATGGAAGAATTTGTGCATTTCAAGGGTGGTAGTACCCTATGAGGACACTTGACCCCTGGAAAGGATAATGATATTCCACGGAGTGGACTTCAGATAAAATAAGTATGAGTTTTATCTCAATATGTGGGATACCCCAAGAATATGAAGGGATGAAGTACTATTGGATATAAAGGAGGTATATTGTTGGTAATATGGAACAATTGTAACCCCAAGATGAGTCAAAGCTATAAATGTGTTGAAGTGCGCCCATAACCCACATGCCCAAGAGTTAATAAGCATCAAGTACTCCCTGGAAGAAGAAATTTCGAAAGAAGCTGTGATTTGATCAGCACACGTTTCTTAGGAGGATACGAAAACCCGAGAGTGTGAAGAACGATAGATGTTTTTGTGCAGCTTGTAGAAGTAATGGATATATCCAAACTTAGTTCGTCGACAAGAGAAATTCTGCAATGCTTGTGAGGATGACCGAGTGTTAGAATACGAGATTCACTAAACCATATACAAGGTAATGATTTGGGTGCGGAATGGATTGATCACCATGCCGACTTACTCTTATTATTCACCTCTACTATATGGGATGGTAAATCTGAGTGACTTACCCATAGTAGAGAGATACGACGATATCAAAAACCTTGTTTGAACCTTAGAATGGTATAATTTTTCCCTTGTACAAGGCAGTTGTTGCCAACCGTAGGTCATATGGTGAGAATGAAACCCAGACCCGTTTTCTGCAGGGACCCAGTCATATTGTTTGATGACCACCATGAGATATCGATAAGTGTTTAGTATTGGCGCCATACCTGTCAGCTAAGAAGAACTAGTCTCAAAAGAACCTTACCAAGATGAAAGGACACAAGAATTGAGAAAAAAAGTTATTCCACTACCGGAAGAGCCCAGAGAAGGAATTATCCTAAAGATCTGAGAAGATTGACACTGCCAACAATAAGGATGTAGTACCTGAGTTTTGATGGAACCGTAACCATGCTTCTAAGGGTGGTAGCACCCCAAACCTTCATGACAATCGATGGATTTTTTAGGAGACTCCAAACCTAACCTATTTCTTGCTAGCCTCTTCGAATCTCGAGGACAAGATTCATTTTAAGTGTGGTAGGTTTGTAGCATCCTAAAATTCTAAATTTTGGAATGTTATATTAAATAAATAGTTTTGACTATTTGTTTGATTGTGGTGTGGTTGCTTGTGTGAAATTGAGTGAAATTTGAAACTTTTTGAAAGTTGAATGAGAGGGAATGAAATGACTTTACCAAATTTTCACCTTGCATTTATGATCTCCATGAATTAAAATTCATTTCATCACAAAACCCTAGAGTGAAGATGATATGACTTCTTCCATTTAAATAAATGAAAATGGTTTTGAAAAGATTAGAATTCCATTTGGAAATATTCCAAATTCGGAAACTTTATGCAACTCAATGAGTTTCATGAGAGGAGATAAAATGACTTCTTCAAATGCTAAGAAAGAGAGTCGGAAGTTTCAAAAAAATCAAATTGAATGTCCCTTTGAAGTTATTTTGAAAACCCACTTTCAATTTGGAGTTATTGGGTTTTTATTCAAATTACTTTTCTCCAAAAATAAAATATATGAAAAATAGGGTAAAATGATTCCCTACAGTAGAAAAATGGAGGGAAATGAGTTTGAAATCATTTTGGTATTTTAAAATATTTTTATTTGGTTTTTAAATGAACCAGTAGTACAGTTTGCTTTACTTAGATTTTTGTAAAATTTATTTGCCGCTGAAAATAGGTTCATGTTTTAGGAAATATTTTTCTGAATTTTTCTATATATAATATGCCTATGTAATTTTTTATTTTTGTTATTAAGTTTTCCTTTTGTGTTTCTATTAAACTGTGTATGCTATCGCCCGCATGCGCCGCATAGTAGCATCTGTCGCTTTATTGTTTTTTTCTCCTAAATGGGCCAGGCCCAGGCAGCCTTTTCCTTTCCAAATTTTTTTCTTCCTTTGGCAGAAAGAAAGAAAAAGAAACTGCAGCACGTACGCGCGCGGCGGCCGATGGCCTTTAGGCCTGTGCGAGGCGCTTAGCTTTTCTCCTCTGTTTCGTTTATTTTCGTATACTTTTAGTCCCACATTGCCTAGCTAAAGTCTTCTAATCCTCCTTTCCATCTATAAATATAGACACATAGAGCCTCCAAAAATCATCCAGTTCGGGTTAAATCAATATTTTAGTTTGACTAGCTTCACAAAAAAAATATTTCTTCTCTGTGGCGAGACTTCTAGAAGTTGTCTCCTCTCTCCGAAGTCGTCTTTTTTCTACCTTATAAAGCTATCTTTCTTCATATCTTTTATAGTCTCGTAGCTTTTTATTTCTAGACTAGTATGGTACAATAATTAGATTACCAATTAATCTCTATATTTATACATTAGACCTAGAATTCTTTTAGCTGTAACAATTTTTCTTCCTAAAATAGCTTGGCCCTGATTTCTCAAATAGCCATAAATTTTTACTCGTTCGTTCAAATTAGATAAACCAACGCCTAAATTTTCGTCATGATTCCACCTATATAGTGAATCTATCAAATAAACTTTTTGCAACTTTCAAATTTTGAAATTTGTTCAGATTCATATTCAAACTTCTTTTGATCATATCTTTTTATCCATATATTCGTTTTCATTGAACCCAACTGCATCGGATTCGTATTGAAGTAATCTTTCTGTTCGCACAATTAGTGTCATCTTTCCAACATATAATCTTGATCTTAGCCAATCACTCTACTAGTCCACCAAAGAGTTGTTACAGAACATTCTAAGCAGATTCAATGCTATGTTGAATTACTTGATCCGTTATTTTTATTCCAGTAATTCTTTTTCCTACATAATCATATTGACTTCCTACATCCATTAGCATCATTAGTTTCAACTTTTGATCTTTTCAAATTTGAACTTGAAGCTTCACTTGATCATATCTTGTAAACTGTAGCGCCTTTTCAATTGATTCCTTTTTCAAATTGAATCCCTAGGCGTAATCTAACATCTTGAGCCATCACCACACTTTTTCGCCGAAATTAGGATCTGATCTTACAAAATAATTTGATTTGGTTCTTTTGGAGTTTTCGCAATATTCTTTTGCATTTTATTTTGGGTCTTTGAGTGATGGCTTATGTGTGGATAAAATTGCTTTCTTATGATAGATTGATTGGAGTGTGACGAGTAGAACTATCTGGAATTATGAGTGCGAAGAATCTTTATCAATAATACAAGGCAAGTTCACACTTTGATCATATTTTTCCTATACCTAGTTTTTACTATGCATTAGTTCACACCCTTACAAGTTTGCATGAGTAGGATTGGGAATTAGGGCTTTGCTATGTAGTTCATGAGGTAGGAATCTATGATCTTTGAAACACCTCGGGAATATACGTTATGCTACATATTGCTTAGCCATGCTCGTAGATGGGGATTGGTAGTGAGATTCATGAATGTTGCGAGAGTAATGATAACTAAGGGAAAATTTAAGGTGGTAACATTAATACACATCTGGGTCGATTAGTTGCGGGCACCTGGAGAATCCAGTGTTGTCCTAGCAAATCCCAGAGGACCCGTGTGATCATCCTATGGAATGCCACCTAGGCTCGAAGGGATCATACGATATTTCATGCCTGGAAACTTCCGTGTGTAGCCACAAGCCATTATGGGCTCTAGCATAGTTGAGTAAGTTGTGGCAAACCTTTCCATGATAGGCTAGCAGATGTAGGGGGATTGTAGGTGTGTCGGCCTATCTATCGGTTAAGGGGACATCTTTGGAAAGACTATGTCTCGATCATCCGGTTCTCAAACATCAGGCAGTGCGAGTAATTCAATGGAGGAGATCGAGTCTTGTGGGAGAAAGTGCGCAAACCTCTGCAGAGTGTACAAACTAATCATGATTAGCCGTGTCCCCGGTTATGGATAACTTTGAGTATCAAGAAGTGAATTATTGGTTGATCTCATCACATTACTTAATTAATGTATTGGTTTATTAATAATATGGGAATTTTGGGTTTGAGTTGGAGGAACCTTCTCAATATTGGCATAAACTTGGTAGTAAAATAAAATTTCTTCCTTTGTTGTAGGAAAAAAAATTAGCTTTATGCAAAATTAAACTTAGAGCCTGCACCAGCCAAATATGCATATAGAGATAGATATTTTCATTATTATTCTATGGTGTGAAATTTCCAGTACATTCAATGTACTGACCTACATGGCTGCAATGTCTCATGTTGCAGGAATCATACGATGAGTAAGTGATACGTTAGGGTTACGATGTCTACACTCAACTTTGCCGTTGGTGTCGTTGGGACTCCACAACTTTGTTGTTACTTCCGCTATATGGATTGAGGTAATAGTATTTACGTTACTTCTTACATGTGATTGAACTCTATTATAAATCCTCGAGTACTGTGTGTGTCGGCATACCGATACAGGGATGACACTTAAACATAGAGACTTCGATCCATTCAGGCCGGGTCGCTGCAGTTGTCCTCCAAGCGTAGAGTTTTGTAGGACAATTGCAATTTTCCTCAAGTGGATGACCTAAGGTTTATCAATCCGTGTGAGGCATAGGATGAATATGTTGGGGAACGTAGTAATAATTCAAAATTTTCCTACGTGTCACCAAGATCAATCTAGGAGATACTAGCAACGAGAGAGAGGGAGTGCATCTTCATACCCTTGAACATCGCTAAGCGGAAGCGTTACAAGAACGCGGTTGATGGAGTCGAACTCGCGGTGATTCAAATCGCGGAAGATCTGATCCAAGCAACGAACGGATGGCGCCTCCATGTGCAACACACGTACAGTCCGGGGATGTCTCCTCCTTCTTGATCCAGCAAGGGGAGAGGAGAAGTTGGGGGAGAACTCCGACAGCATGACAGCATGGTGGTGGAGCTTGCGGTTCTCTGGCAGGGCTTCGCCAAGCATTATGGAGGAGGTGTTGGAGGAGGGAGGGGCTATGCCAGGGAAGGGGTGCGGCTGCCCTCCCACCCCCCCCCCCACAATTTATAGGGGGAGGGAAGAGGGGGCCTCCCCCCCTAGATGCATCTAGAGGGGGGGTGGCCAGGAGGGGGAGACTTGCCCCCCAAGCTAGGTGGGAGGCGCCCCCTTCCCTAGGGTCTCCAACCCTAGGCGCCTTGGGCCCTTGGGGGGTGCACTAGCCCACTAGGGCGTTGGTTCCCTCCCATATTCAGCCCATTAAGTCCTCCGGGGCAGGTGGCCCCACCCGGTGGACCCCCGGACACCTTTTAGTGGTCCTAGTACAATGCCGATAACCCTGAAACCATTCCGGCGACTGAAACTGAACTTCCCATATATAAATCTACACCTCCGGACCATTCCGGAACTCCTCGTGACATTTGGGATCTCATCTGGGACTACAAAAAACCTTCCGTAACCACATACAATTTCCCATAACAACTCTAGCGTCACAGAACCTTAAGTGTGTAGACCCTATGGGTTCGGGAACCATGCAGACATGACCGAGACATCTCTCCGGCCAATAACCAACAGCGGGATCTGGATACCCTTGTTGGCTCCCACATGTTCCACGATGATCTCATCGGATGAACCACAATGTCGGGGATTCAATCAATCCTGTATACAATTCCCTTTGTCCATTTGTATGTTACTTGCCCAAGATTTGATCATCGGTATCCCCATACCTCGTTCAATCTCGTTACCGACAAGTCTCTTTACTCATTCCGTAACGCATGATCCCGTGGCTAAATCCTTAGTCACATTGAGCTTGTTATGATGATGCATTACCAAGTGGGCCCAGAGATACCTCTCCGTAATACGGAGTGACAAATCATAGTCTCAATTCGTGCCAACCCAACAGACACTTTCAGAGATACATGCAGTGCACCTTTATAGTCACCCTATTACGTTGTGACGTTTGATACACCCAAAGCATTCCTACGGTATCCGAGAGTTGCACAATCTCATGGTCTAAGGAAATGATACTTGACATTAGAAAAGATCTAGCAAACGAACTACACGATCTTGTGCTATTCTTAGGATTGGGTATTGCCCATCACATCATTCTCCTAATGATGTGATCCCGTTATCAACGACATCCAATGTCCATGGTCAGGAAACCACAACCATCTATTGATCAACGAGCTAGTCAACTAGAGGCTCACTAGGGACACATTGTGGTCTGTGTATTCACACATGTATTACGATTTCCGGTTAATACAATTATAGCATGAACAATAGACAATTATCATGAACAAGGAAATATAATAGTAACTATTTTATTATTGCCTCTAGGGCATATTTCCAACAGAATGTGGTCTCTCTCAAACAATCCTGCAACCAAATAATAAAAAGTCTCTTGTGTCCCCAACCCACCAAAAACAATGGTAATTTGTATAGGTGCACTAGTTCAGCGAAGAGATGGTGATACAAGTGTAATATGGATAGAAGATATTGATGTTTGTAATAAGAACAATAAAAACACAGCAAGGTAGCAATTGATAAAACAGAACACAAACGATATTGCCATGCTTGAAAATGAGGCCTAGGGTCCGTACTTTCGCTAGTGCAATCTCTCAACAATGCTCACCTAATTGGATCATATAACCATCCCTCAACATGCGATGAAGAATAACTCCAGAGTTCCTATCTAGCGGAGAACATAAGAAGAAATTGTTTGTAGCTATTTTTTTCCGATCGATCTATCCAAGAGTTCGTACTAAAATAACACCAAGTTATTCTTTCCGATCGATCTATCAAGAGTTCGTACTAGAATAACACCAAAGAAAATTCAGATTCATAATACTCAATCCAACACAAAGAACCTCAAAGAGTGCCCCAAGATTTCTACCGGAGAAACCAATGCTGAGAACGTGCATCAACGCCTATGCATAGATTACCCCAATGTCACCTCAGGAATCCACGGGTTGAGTTCCAAAACATATATCAAGTGAATCAGAATAATACCCCATTGTCACCATGAGTATTCATATGCAAGACGTATATCAAGCGCTCTCAAATCCATAAAAGTATTCAGTCCGATAAAACGAAATCTCAAAGGGAAAACTCAATTCATCAGAACAAAATAGAGAGGGGAAAACACCATATGATCCAACTATATTAACAAAGCCCCCCGACACATCAAGATCATGCCGTCAAGAACACAAGAAAAAGAGAGAGAGAGAGATTAAACACATAGCTACTGGTTCAAACCCTCATCCCCGAGGGTGGACTACTCCCTCCTCATCATGGAGACCATAGGGATGATGAAGATGGCCTCTGTTGATGATCTCCCCCTCCGGCAGGGTGCCGGAACAGGCTCCCGATTGGTTTTTCGTCACTACAGAGGCTTGCGGCGGCAGAACTTCCGATCTAGGGTTATTTCTGATGGTTTCTCTATTTATAGGATTTTTTAGCATCGTTTTCACGTGAAGATGGGCCTCGAGGTGAGCACAACCCACCAGGGCACGCCTGGGCCCCCTGGCGCGCCCCGGTGTCTTGTGCCCTACTCCTTCACCTTCTGGTCCTTCCACGGAGCTTCGGAGGTCTCTTTTGTTCCAAAAAATTGTCAAAAATTTCAGCTCATTTGGAGAGCTTTCATTTCTGCACAAAAAACAACACCACGGTAGTTCTGTTGAAAACAACACCAGTACGGGTTAGTTCCATGCAAATCATACCAAAATCATATAAAATTATTCTAAACTTGGCATGAATACTTCATAAATTATAGATACGTTAAAGACGTATCACCCTTGGCTGCCTCTCCTCCGCCCCACCTATATATATGTGGGGAGGGGGGGCTCCTAGAACACACAACATCAATATTTAGCCGTTGTCCGGCGCCCCCCTCCACAATTTACATCTCCGGTAATAGTTTTGCGGTGCTTAGGCGAAGCCCTGCGAGAATCACTTCACCATCATTGTCATCACGCCGTCGTGCTGACGGAACTCATCTACTACCTCGACACCTTGCTAGATCAAGAAGCCAAGGGACGTCACCGAGTTGAATGTGTGCAGAACTCGGAGGTGCCGTACGTTCAGTACTCGATCGGTGGAGCGCGAAGAAAGTCCGACTACATCAACTGCGTTGTGAAACGCTTCCGCTTACGGTCTACGAGGGTACGTAGACACACTCTCCCCCTCGTTGCTATGCATCTCCTAGATAGATCTTGCATGAGCGTAGGAAAATTTTGAAATTACATGCTACATTTCCCAACAATATTCTTCTATGAGAATGTACAAAAGCATACTTGATCCTAAAAATACTCCTGATATGTCCAGTGTCCTCTGGAAATCCACAACAATGCTCAGATATAATCCTCTTCCGGCTTCTACTCTTTGACAGAATCAACACTAGAAATTTATTGCACGTCGCAAGGTTGTGTATTTGGACTCCTATGAATGTGCTTTCTGTTCAAACAAGACTAAAGAAACCCTCCTTCACCTATTTTGGGACTGCGCTTTTGCCAATTTCTTGCTGGAATTTGATCATTCCCAATAAAAAGCAGGGTATATCTGCGTATGATGAAATCAAACTTGCATTCTTGGTCTTTCCATCAGATCTCGCCCAAGACATCATCATTATGGTTGTTGGGGCCTATGTAGTGTGCGAGATGACAAGCTCTTTAGAAATGTCGTTGCTCACACTCAGGGCTGGAAATTCTATCTCAAGGAAGGGCTCAACATAGCACAAATCAGAGTTAAGCTAGCTAAAGCAGTCAAGATAGAAGCCTGGATAGATAATCACTTGTAATTTGGTTTCTTATGTTTCACAAAACTGGCATAGGCTGAATTTTGTGAGGAATCTGTTTGTACACTTGTTATTTTAATGAAACTACTGTGGAATGATTGTTCTATGATCAGTTGGTCAAAAAAGTACATGGATGACCCTAGAAATAAGTCCTAGGAAAGAATACATTGGAAAAATGGTTTGTTAGACTCAAATCTAATTTTCAATTTTCAAGCATCGACACTGTCCTTGTGGGAGCTGGATATCATCGAGTTCACCTATTGCAATCATGGGATTACAAGCCAGAGTACGCTAAGCCATGGAGTTCGTGGGTGCAATGCCCTCAATGTAAGCGCCTATGTTTTGCTCCGAGGTGGCGAGCTCAACCGTGGTGCCAGGTGCCACGCGGTGCTTGCTGTAGTCTGGACTGGCTCCTTTGATGCTAGTAGGTCGGTTTGTGGTTGAAGCTGGCACGTGCATTTCCCGCTGTTGGTGGTGGTAAATTTACAGATTTTGCACATGAATCGCCTCCATATTTTTGCTAGCATCGTCGGTGACTATCATTGGCATGGTGAGGACAACGAGGTTGTCATAATCGAGGTCGTCCAGAACCTCAGCCTCTTCTGCCCCATTGGGGTAGGTGATGTAGTTGAGCATGTAGCGGAAGCGGTTCACTGGATTCTAGGAAGGGGCTGAGGTGGGGATCGTGTTGAGGCAACTAGAAGTCGCCCTGTCCTCATCCATCTCACTGTCTAGTTCATCGACTAAGTCGTCATTGGCGTGGACGTGAAGTGCATGTCGGGGTAGGCCATTGCCTAACATAGCCGAAGACGCGCCGGTGTCGCGTCGTTGCTGGAGCAGCTAGATGTCACCTTGTCCTCCTCCATCTCGTCCTAGGGTTCACCATGTCCCCTGAGGGTGTTGTGGATCGATTCCATGTTGGATATGAAGTGGGTGGTGGGTAGGTTCCAAAAGTAAGCTCCTTGTGCCTAAGGATGGTAATTTTATACACGGACAGGATACTCGAGGGTACCCGACCCGAATGGGTAGGGTTTGGGTACATTTTTACGTCCATGGGTAGCACCTGAACCCGACCCAAGTATTTCTGGGTAGGGCATGGATATAATTATGTATCCGTGGATATACCCGACCCCGACCCGATAGTATGACATGTGGGGCAAAATTCAATGATCCACTCTATACCACCTCCCAATATATTTGTTCTTTATAAAAAATGACAAATAAATTGCGCAATCCCTCTGAACTGTAATTTAGTACAGTGCCGCTTCACATTATTTGTTCCTCCCACTAAATGAATTGTCATTAAGTAGCGACTCCGTCTCCTCGACTTGCTCCTCCGCAGCCCTAGGTACAGCTGCCAGTGCTGCCAGCCCTTACCGCTACTTATGGTGCAACACTTTGATACGTCTCCAACGTATCTATAATTTTTTATTGTTCCATGCTATTATAGTATCAATCTTGGATGCTTTATATGCATTTATGATGACCCATAAGTATAGGGGATCAATCCTAGTCCTCTCGATAAGTAAGAGTGTCGAGCCCAATGAGGACCAGAAGGAAACGACAAGTGGTTTTCAGCAAGGTATTTTCTGCAAGTACTAAAATTATCGGTAACAGGTAGTTTGATAATAAGATAATTTGTAAATAGAAAGTAACGGTAATGGTAAATAAAGTGCAGCAAGGTAGCCCAATCTTTTTGTGGCAAAGGACAGGCCAAACCAGACTCTTATAATAAGCAAAGTGTTCTTGAGGGTACACGGGAATTTCATCTAGTCACTTTCATCATGTGGATTTTATTCATGCTCGCTACTTTGATAATTTGATATGTGGGTGGACCGGTGCTTAGGTGTTGTTCTTACTTGAACAAACCTCCTACTTATGATTAACCCCCTCACAAGCATCCGCAACTACGAGAAAAGTATTAAGATAAAATCTAACCATAGCATTAAGCTTTCGGATCCATATCAGTCCCTTACGAAGTAGCGCATAAACTAGGGTTTAAGCTTCTGTCACTCTAGCAACCCATCATCTAATAACTACTCCACAATGCATTCCCTTAGGCCCTAATAAGGTGAAGTGTCATGTAGTCGACATTCACATGACACCACTAAGGGAATCACAACATACATATCATCAAAATATCAAACACATATGAAGTTCACATGGTTGCTTGCAACAAGATTTCACCCGTGACCTCAAGAACAAAAGTAACTAATCACAAATGATAATCATGCTCAAGATTAGAGGGGTATTAAATAGCATAATGGATATGAACATATAATCTTCCACCAAATAAACCATATAGTAATCTACTACAAGATTTAATCAACACTACTAGTCACCCACAAGTACCAATCTAAGGTTCCGGTACAAAGATTGAACACAAGAGATGAACTAGGGTTTGAGAGGAGGTGGTGCCGTTGAAGATGTTGATGGAGATTGCCCTCCCAAAGATGGGAGAGTTGTTGGTGTTGACGATGATGATGATTTCCCCCTTCAGGAGGGAAGTTCCCTCAACGGAATCGCTCTGCCAGAGGGCAAAAGTGCTCCTACCCAAGTTCCACCTCGAGATGGCAGCGCTTCGTCCCGAAAGACCTCTCCTAATTTTTTCAAGGTCAAAATGACCTATATACCTGAAGATGAGCACCGAAGGTGGCCCGAGGAGGGCGCAACTCACCAGGGCGCGCCTGGGGGGCCTGGCGCACCCACGTGGGTTGTGCCCACCTGGTGGGCCTCCTCTGGTAGTTTTTTGTTCTAGTATTTTTTATATATTGCAAAAAAACTCTCCGTAAATTTTTAGCTCATTTGAGGATGTGCAGAATAGGTAACTCTAACGTAGCTTTTTCAGGTCCAGAATCCCGGCTCCCGGCATTCTTCCTCTTTGTGTAAACCTTGCATATTATGAGAGAAAAGACATTAGAAATACTCCAAAAAGCATTATTATGCATAAAAACATTATAAATAATAGTAGGAAAACATGATGCAAAATGGAAGTATCAACTCCCCAAGCTTAGACCTCGTGTGTCCTCAAGAGAAAACCGAAATCGAAAATATGTTCACATGCTTAGAGAGAGAGGTGTCGATAAAAACAAAATATGAACATAGAAGCATCATGCATATTATTATAACAACATCAAACTTTATCAGATAAGTTTTATCATATAACTTCTCATGAGCAAGTAACAATTCATCACAACATTGAAATATAAAGCATAAACCTTATTGAAAACCAACAAACTATGTTCTCAGTCAACTTTGCAACTACAATTCATCATCTTTTCAGGAAGGGTAACATATCAGAGCCTTTTGGCAAGTCCACATACTCAACCATCATACAGTCTTCTATGATTGCTAACACTCACCGCATACACATGAGCAAAAAGTTTCAACCGGAAACATAGAAAGATAGGGGCTTATAGTTTCGCCTCCCAACGTATTCACATCAAGGGTGATGTCAACAATAATAACCCATGCCCACCCATTTCCAACTGGATATATGTGCCTAGATCTTTCCTCACCACATGGTGCTTGCAAAAAGAGAAAGTAAAAGGAATAGGGAATAATACTTTGACTCTTGCATAAAAGTAAATGCATAAAAGTAAAAGATAGGACCTTCCAGAGGGAAGCAAAGGTTGTCATGCGCTTTTTTCTTGTATGCTCAATCTCTTAGTGCAAAATAACGTCACGTTATATTGCCCCTTGTGATAGCAACCTTTATTATGCAGTCTGTCCCTTTTATTATTTTTCCATCACAAGTTCGTATAACACTCAATTTTCTCTTGCACTAAATGATCTAACACATTTAGAAGCAATTTTTATTGCCTTATTGCACCGATGACAACTTACTTGAAGGATCTTACTCAATCCATAGGTAGGTATGGTGGATTCTCAAAGCAAGATTTTGGGTTAAAGGGTTTTGGATGCACAAGTAGTATCTCTACTTAGTGCGGAATTTTTGGCTAGAAAAGATATTGAGCAAGCACCACATGTTAAAGGATCAATGAAAATATAAATTCTATGTGAGTATGGATAGGCATAAATCATTACATTGTCTTCCTTGTCAAATGTCAACAACTTTAGCATATAATATTTTGGTGAGGGCTCACAATCATAAAAGATGTCCAAGATAGTGTATTTGCATGTGAATCTTCTCTTCCCTTATTAATTTTTTCATGAATTTCATCATTGACCAATGCTATGTTTGTTGATGTCTACTAAGCAACCTTCTTCTCGAAGACTCGTGTTGGGCCTCCAAGCGCAGAGTTTTGTAGGATAGTAGCAATTTCCCTCATGTAGATGACCTAAGGTTTATCAATCCGTGACAGGCGTAGGATGAAGATGGTCTCTCTCAAATAAACCCTGCAACCAAATAACAAAGAGTCTATTGTGTCCCCAACACACCCAATATAATGGTAAATTGTATAGGTGCACTAGTTCGGTGAAGAGATGGTGATACAAGTGCAATATGGATCGCGGATATAGGTTTTTGTAATCTAAAAGGATAAAAACAACAAGGTATATAGCTAGTAACAAAAGTGAGAAAAAACAGTATTGTAATGTTTGGAAACAAGGCCTAGAGTTCATACTTTCACTAGTGAAAATTCTCTCAACAATTATAACATAATTGGATCATATAACAATCCCTCAACGTGCAACAAAGAATCACTCCAAAGTTTCTATTGGAGAACGTAGGTAAAAAACGTGCATCAACCCCTATGCATAGATTACCCCAATGTCACCTTGGGAATCCGCGAGTTGAGTGCCAAAACATACATCAAGTGAATCGATAAAACATCCCATTGTCACCATAGATATCCCATCGCAAGGCATACATCAAGTGTTCTCAAATCCAATACTCAACCCAACATAACGAAACCTCAAAGACCAAGACTCAGTTGATCACAAGAAGGTAGGGGGGAAGAACACCATATGATCCAACTATAGTAAAAAAGCTCGTGGTACATCAAGATCCTTCCAAATCAAGAACACAAGAGAGAGAGAGAGAGAGAGAGAGAGATCAAACACATATCTACTGGTACGTACCCTCAGCCTCGAGGGTGAACTACCCCTCCTCATCATAGTGGCCGCCAGGATGATGAAGATGGCCTCCGGTGATGGTTTCCCCCTCCGTGAGGGTGCCGGAATAGGCGCCCGATTGGTTTTTCATGGCTACAGAGGTTTACGGCGGTGGAACTTCTGATCTAGGGTTCTTTTCAAAGGTTTCTATATTTATAAGAATTTTTGGCATTGGAAACAAGTCAGGGGGTGCCCGAGGGGCCCACAAGCTCGGGAGGTGTGCTCTAGGGGGGGTGGGCGCACCCCAGGCTTGTGGCCTCCTTGGTCACTTCGTGGCCCAGCTCCGGTGCTTTGGGGTTCTGTTTTGGTCCATAAAAATACCTTAAATTTTCAGCCCATTTCTGCACAAAAAACGACACCATGGTAGTTCTGCTGAAAACAGCGTCATTCCGGGTTAGTTCTAATAAAATCATACGAAAACCATATAAAATTGTTGTAAACATGGCATGAATACTTCATAATGTATAGATACATTGGAGACGTATCAGCATCCCCAAGCTTAATTCCTGCTCGTCCTCGAGTAGGTAAATGATAAAAGAAAGAATTTATGAAGTGTGAATGCTACCTAACATATTTATTAATGCAATATTCTTTGTTGTGGCATGAATGTTCATATCCATAAGATTCAAAACAAAAGTTTAATATTGACATAAAAACAATAATACTTCAAGCATACTAATAAAGCAATCATGTCTTCTTGAAATATCATGGCCAAAGAAAGTTATCCCTACAAAATCATATAGTCTGGCTATGCTCCATCTTCATCACACAAAGTATTTCAACATGCACAACCCCGATGACAAGCCAAACTTTCGTGGGTTAGTCACGGCAGATGTCCTAGTGTGAGGACTTAGTCGTGGAGCCATCACAGTAGGTTAGCTTAAACGGGTTAAACAGGACAAAGGACACGGAGGTTTTATACTGGTTCGGCCCCTTGCGGTGAAGGTAAAGGCCTAATCCAGTTGAAAGTGGTATTGCTAGATCTCGATTACCAGGGAGTGAATACGCTTGACCTAGTTCTCGATTTGTTGTCTGTTATCCCGAACTCGCTGCTGGGTCGTCCCTTTATATACACAGGTTGACGTCCGGTGGCCTACAGAGCCCTGGCCGGCTTACAAATGTATCTGGCTCGGTGACCTAATTACAACTGCCTTATAACACAAGTCACACACATATGGCGGTTTACACCTACGGGCCTTAAGCCACCTGTGGGCCTTTGGGCTCTTCATAAGTCATCTTCATGAACCGCCCCCTTCAACTCCTTCCTGGGCATTGTCCTATGAGTCGCCAGGTGTATAACTCGGCCCCTCCTAGGCGGGTTAACTCAGTAGCTATATCCCCAACATTAGGCCCCAGGTTGATTTGAACTTGTTCACATCAATCTTCAAATCTTAGGAAAATTCATTCTTCATTACCTTCTCGAGAACTTGTAACTCGCCGTGACGTCTTCCCCTGGAATTATGATAACCCACCATGACATCACTTGTTATTATTTTTATATAGCCAAAATCTTTAATGTATCTCCTCATTTTTAATGAATCTTCGAAAATCGAGGCGTCTATACTGTCACATATCCATTTTTGGTCTCCTCGATTCCCGCTCTTGTCATTTATCCATTTGCCTTATAAATAGAGCCGGGGGTTTCTTTCACTTTCTCCCCCATGCCTCTTCGTCTTTCCATCTTCCTCGCAACCCCCTAGCACGCGAGCTCTGCGGCCACCGTCGACCTGCATCTCTGCTCCAACATTGGGCGTTGCATCAACCTGTCCGGATCAGATCTCGCTTGCGTGCCTCCGCTGCTCTAGCAGCCTCGGTAAGTTCTTCTTTTCTCTTTCCTCCTAGATCCGTTAGGGTTTGCACGAGTTCATGGAAGCTCGTTGCTGTTCTTCATTGTTCTTTGTTGTAGCACAAGCACTTAATTCAAACTTAGTGCCCTTCTTGTGCGGTAATAGCCATAGTTCCCCTTTTCATCATCAGATCGCCTCTTTTTGAATAGAAAATCCAATCTGGACCTTACGAACTGCTCAAACACTAATATTTAGGTCTGAATATATTTTCATTTCCTGATACACGGTAGATCCAAAATTGTAATCTCATTCTGTGAAACCTATTTTTCACCACTTAGCAATTTTTCATCTTCAATTCTATACCTTCCATATCTGTACATGCGGTTTAACTCAGAAAATAATATCCCGCCAGGTACCATTAGTCCCCTCTTAAACTGCGAATAGCTCATATTTAAAATTTGATAATGCTAATCTTCAACTTAACCCATATGCACAAAATTTCTTTCAGGTCATTGAACAAATGGCAAGTCATTTTATGCCTGTAACTGGGTTCAATCCCGGATTACAGAAGAAGAGCTGAACGGGTGTATTGCTACTGGCGCTTTAGCCAAAAAGGAAGTTATCCACTGGAGGGCTCCCGGTTTAGAAAATCCTCCTGAACCCAAGGATGGGGAAGTTTTCGTCTTTTTGGACCATCTGAGTTGAGGGTTCAGCCCTCCCGGATCAAGATTTTTTCGTGATGTGCTTCACTTCCTCCAGCTTCACCCTCAAGATATTGGACCTAACTCCGTGTCCAATATTTGTAACTTTCAAGTGTTCTATGAAGCTTATCTTCAAGAGGAACCCACGGTTGAGCCGTTCAGAGATTTTTATTATTTAAACCACCGTGCGGAATTTGTGGACGGGCCCAATACTGAACTTAGCAGGGCATCAATTCAAAAGAGAAAAGATGTCAGCTTCCCTCATGCTAACCATCATAGCCACCCCAAAGATTGGAATTATACTTGGTTCTGCTACCGAGATACATCTCCAACTGGCGAAAATCCTCTGTCGGGTTACCGTGCTCACCGGCTTACCAGCATGCATCCACTCCCCCAAAGACTCAGTGCAAAGGAATGGGCCAAGTATGAACCCCAGCTTTCAAAACTCAGAGCCTTGGTGGCAAATGGTTTAACGGGCATTGATTTTGTTCGTTGCTGGGTGTCTTGGAGTATTCTGCCCTTAAGCCGTCGCCTCGGGTCAATGTGTGAATACACAGGGGACGTGAAAGACCCTCAACGCCACACTGATATTGAGCTATCCGACGCATAAATTACCAAAGCCGTCAAGAAAATGTTGAATGAATCGGTGGCTGGATGTAGCAAAATAGGGCTTAGTCCTTTCTGTGCTACAAACCCGGCTTAAGTTCATCTCCTTAGCCATCCGAAGACCATGGGGCAAGGCCTCATATTCAGCTGCATTGTTAGTGCAAGAGAACATCAAACGGAGAACATAACAAAATTTATCACCTCGAGGGGAAGATAGCACAACTCCAGCTCCGAGCCCTCCAATTGCCTGGACCCATCAAAGTGAATAGTCCAATATGTGTTATCTGGCTTTTCCTCAGGCATCTGCAGCTCTGTCTAGTCATTGATGAAATCCACCAGTGCTTGAGACTTGATGGCTGTGTGAGGCATATATTTCAAACCATGAGGTCCAAGTTCAATGGCCAACTTGGCTATCCGACCTGTTGCTTCTCTGTTCTGGTTAATATCCCCTAACGGAGCAGAATTAACCATAGTGATAGGATAACCAAAAAAATATTGCTTAAGCTTTCGACTGGCCATGAACACCCCATACACAAGTTTCTTCCAGTGCGGATACCTCTGCTTAGACTCAATAAGCACCTCACTGATGTAGTAAACCGGCCTTTGAACCGGATATTCCTTGCCTTCCTCTTTCCGTTCCACCACGATAGCTACACTGATAGCCTGAGCATTAGCAGCCACATATAACAACAATGGCTCAGCAAGAACGGGCGGCTCAGCCAGCTGCTTCTTCAAGTCCTCAAGTGGTGCATTAGCGACATCACTCTAAACAAAATTATCTGTCTCTTTCATCATCTGATACAGAGGGATAACCTTCTCTCCCAACACGCTTATGAACCGGCTTAAGGCCGCAATGCGACCCGCCAAACGCTGAACGTCATTGACACATGCCGGCTTAGCCATGGAAGTGATAGCTTTGATTTTCTCCAGGTTGGCTTCAATGCCTCTATTGGAAACCAGAAAACCCAAGAGCTTGCCTGCTAGCACAGCAAAAACACACTTGGCCGGGTTAAGCATCATCTTGAAGCCGCGGAGATTATCAAAGGTCTCCCTTAAGTCGTCTATCAAGGTCTCTTTCTTTCTGGACTTCACCACAATATCATCCACATAAGCATGAACATTGCGCCCAATCTGATTATGAAGGCAATTCTGCACACATCACTGGTAAGTCGCCTGAGCATTCTTAAGCCCAAAAGGCATAGATACATAGCAGAAGGCTCCACAGGGAGTAATGAAAGCTGTCTTCTCCTGGTCCTTAACTGCCATCTTGATTTGATGATAACCAGAATAGGCATCCAAAAAACTCAAACGCTCACAACCCGCCGTAGCATCAATAATTTGATCAATACGAAGGAGAGAAAAAGAATCAGCCAGACAAGCCTTGTTAAAATCCGTGTAATCCACACACATGCGCCCAGTGCCGTTCTTCTTAAGTACCAGCACCGGGTTAGCCAACCACTCAGGGTGAAAAACTTCAACAATAAAACCAGCCACCAAGAGCCGGGCCACCTCTTCACCGATGGCCTTGCGCCTTTCTTCATTAAAACGACGAAGAAACTGCTAGACCGGTTTAAACTTGGGATCAATATTAAGAGTGTGCTCAGCGAGTTCCCTCGGTACACCTGGCATGTCAGAAGGTTTCCATGCAAAGATGTCCCAGTTCTCACAGATGAACTCGATGAGTGCGCCTTCCTATTTCGGATCCAGATTAGCACTGATACTGAATTGCTTGGATGAATCGCCAGGAATGAAATCAACTATCTTGGTATCATCTGCCGACTTAATATTCAAGACCGGATCATGCTCTGTAGTTGGCTTCTTCAAAGATGTCATATCCGCTGGATCAACATTGTCTTTATAAAATTTTAACTCCTCCGTTGCACACAACGACTCAGCATAAGCTGCATCACCTTCTTCGCACTCCAAAGCTATCTTTCGGCTCCCATGCACTATGATGGTCCCCTTGTAACCCGGCATCTTGAGCTGCAGATAAATATAACAGGGCCGCGCCATGAATTTGGCATAAGCCGGCTGTCCAAACAGAGCGTGATACGGGCTGTGAATCTTGACTACTTCAAAGGTCAATGTCTCCGACCTAGAGTCATGATCATCTCCAAAAGCAACTTCCAGAGCTATCTTACCGACTGGGTACACTGACTTACCAGGCACCACGCCGTGGAAAACAGTGTTCGACGGTTTAAGATTTTTATCCGTCAACCCCATGCGATAGAAAGTTTCATAATAAAGGATATTGATGCTGCTCCCTCCGTCCATGAGTACCTTGGTGAACTTATATCCTCCAATCTGAGGCGCGACCACCAAAGCCAAGTGACCCGAATTATCAATCCGGGGCGGGTGATCTTCCCGACTCCACACAATGGGCTGCCTAGACCAGCGCAAGTAACGGGGAACTGTCGTCTCAATGGCGTTCACCGCCCTTTTATGGAGCTTCTGATCCCGTTTGCATAAACTTGTGGTGAAGACGTGGTATTGCCCGATGTTCAACTGCTTTGGGTTACTCTGATACCCATATTGTTGCTGTTGATTCCCCTGACCTGACTGCTGATGATAACTACCCTGATTGCCTTGATTGCCTTGGTTACCTTGAAATCCAGAGCTGGAACCGCCACCGCCGTAACCTGGTCCATTAGAGCCGGATCCTGAGCCACCACCCGGCCCATGATTGTCTTGAAAAAGACTGGAATTTTTGTACTCCTTCATAATGAAGCAATCCTTCCAGAGGTGGCCAAATGGTCTTTCTCGTGTGCCATGCCTTGGGCAGGGCTGATTTAGCAGCTGCTCAAGATTGAAGCCTGACCCTCCAACCCGTGGGGGCAGTTTACCCTTATGACGTTGAACATTATTCTGTGCATTGATGTTAGCCACAAAGTCCAAACTATTATCAGCTTTGCGCTTACCGTTGCTTCCATGGCTTCCCGGGTTATGCTGCTGCCCTCTGGTGCTGCTGCTCTTCTTTCCCTGTCCTGGTTTTTCACCATTAGACTCGGGGTCCTTGGTACCATCAGAGTCAACATACTTAACCAGAGCCGCCATAAGTTCCCCCATGTCACTGCAGTGGCGCTTGAGCCGTCCTAACTTCTGCTTAAGAGGCGTAAAACGACAATTCTTCTCCAACATTATGACTGCTGAACCGACATTGATACGATCCGATGAATGTAAGATGGTTGAGACCCGGTGCACCTAATGGGTTGTTGACTCGCCTTCTTCTTGGACACAGGCATCCAAATCCATAATTGACATAGGCTGCTTGCACGTATCTTTGAAATTCTGGATAAACTGGGCCTTTAACTCGACCCATGACCCAATGGAGTTGGCAGGGAGCCCCTTCAACCAAGTGCGGGTCGTTCCATCCAACATCAGGGGGGAATATTTAGCACACGCAACATCACTAACATCTAGCAATTCCATGGCCATCTCATAACTCTCGACCCATGCTTCAGGAGGTAAGTCGGCCGTATAGTTAGGCACCTTGAGAGGACCCTTGAAATCCTTGGTCAGACGCTCATTACGTAAAGCCGGCACTAAACATGGCACACCAAAATTCCTAAAGGTTGCACCTGGCTCCACCGAAGTTGTCGAACGAACCAGAGAAGGTTGACGGGCTGCATACTGAGCCGCCAGCTCGGCCTCCCGACGCTCCCTACATTGATCCATTACATTATGTGCATCATCTCCATCACCTGTCGGGTTACGTCCACGGGGCAGATTGCGGTGTCGCCCGCTGCTTGACACAGCCGGCTCATCGATATGCCTGCTGTAACTCCGGCTCGGGCGAGGGGTGGAATGAATCCTGTCATGACTGTAAGAATAAGTGAGGGAGTCCTGGATTAGGGGGTATCCGGATAGCCGGATTATATCCTTTGGCCGGACTGTGGAACTATGGAGATACAAGATTGAAGACTTCTTCCCGTGTCTGGATGGGACTCTACTTGGCGTGGAAGGCAAGCTAGGCAATACGGATATGTATATCCCCTCCTTTGTAACCGACCTTGTGTAACCCTAGCCCCCTCCGGTGTCGATACAAACCGGAGGGTTTTAGTCCGTAGGACAACATACAATCATACCATGGGCTAGCTTCTAGGGTTTAGCCTCAAGAATAATCAAGCAGGACGTAGGGTTTTACCTCCATCAAGAGGGCCCAAACCTGGGTAAAACATCGTGTCTCCTGCCTCCTGTTACCATCCGCCTTAGACGCACAGTTCGGGACCCCCTACCCGAGATCCGCCGGTTTTGACACCAACATTGGTGCTTTCATTGAGAGTTCCACTGTGTCGTCGCCATAAGGAAAGATGCCTCGTCTCGTTGTTAAAAACAACATTACCGCCGGGGGAGCCCTGGCTATCGACCAAACTCTCCGGCTTGACAGTTTCATCATGACCGCCCGTTCGGCTGCTGCACCGATGATGACCTCTCAGGTCATCAAAAATAGCCTCCACATCGGCTCGGAATTCGCCGAGCAGATGGATCCAATGGAACTCTCTTCCCTAAACGAGCTCTTGGATCATATCGCCGCCTTGGGAGTCGCTATAGACTATGATCGGATTGGGCTTAAACCCGATCAAAGGGAGATTAACTCTCCGTCGGTTGCTACGTCTTGAGCTTGCGTTGGTTTTCCCCGAAGAGGAAGGGATGATGCAACAGAGTAGCGTAAGTATTTCCCTCAGTTTTTGAGAACCAAGGTATCAATCCAGTAGGAGCCCACGCTCAAGTCCCTCTTACCTGCACAAAGCGATAGCTACTCGCAACCAACGCGATTAGGGGTTGGCAATCCCTTCACGGTCACTTACGATCGTGAGATCTGATAGATATAATATTTTTGGTATTTTTGGTATAAAGATGCAAAGTAAAAAGTAAAAGCAAAGTAAAAAAGCAAAGCAAGATTAAAGTGATGGAGATTGATATGATGAGAATAGACCCGGGGGCCATAGGTTTCACTAGTGGCTTCTCTCAAGAGCATAAGTATTCTACGGTGGGTGAACAAATTACTGTTGAGCAATTGACATAATTGAGCATAGTTATGAGAATATCTAGGCATGATCATGTATATAGGCATCACGTCCATGACAAGTAGATCGAAACGATTCTGCATCTACTACTATTACTTCACTCATCGACCGCTATCCAGCATGCATCTAGAGTATTAAGTTAAAAACATAGTAATGCCTTAAGCAAGATGACATGATGTAGAGAGATAAATTCATGCAATATTAAATAAACCCCATCTTGTTATCCTCGATGGCAACGATACAATACGTGCCTTGCTGCCCCTTCTGTCACTGGGTAAGGACACCGCAAGATCGAACCCAAAGGTAAGCACTTCTCCCATGGCAAGAACTACCAATATAGTTGGCCAAACCAAATGGATAATTCGAAGAGACTTGCAAAGATAACCAATCATACATAAAAGAATTCAGAGAAGATTCAAATATTATTCATAGATAGACTTGATCATAAACCCACAATTCATCGGTCTCAACAAACACACCGCAAAAAGAAGATTACATCGAATAGATCTCCACAAGAGAGGGGGAGAACTTTGTATTGAGATTCAAAGAGAGAGAAGAAGCCATCTAGCTACTAACTATGGACCCGAAGGTCTGAGGTATTCTACTCACACTTCATCGGAGGGGCTAGGATGATGTAGAAGCCCTCCGTGATGACGGCCCTCTTCCGGCGGAGCTCTGGAGCAGGCCCAAGATGGGATCTCGTGGATACAGAAAGTTGCGGCGGTGGAATTAGGTTTTTGGCTCCTGTTCTGATCGTTTGGGGGTACATGTGTATATATAGGAGGAAGAAGTACGCCGGAGGAGCAACGAGGGGCCCACGAGGCTGGGGGGCGCGCCCTAGGGGGGGCCCACCCTCGTGACCGCCTCTTTTGTTCCTTGGAGCAAGGTCCAAGTCTCTTGGATCACGTTCGGTGAAAAAATCACGTTCCCGAAGATTTTATTCCGTTTGGACTCCGTTTGATATTCCGTTTCTTCAAAACACTGAAATAGGAAAAAAACAGCAATTCTGGGCTGGGCCTCCGGTTAATAGGTTAGTCCGAAAAATAATATAAAAGTGGAAAATAAAGCCCAATATAGTCCAAAACAGTAGATAATATATCATGGAGCAATCAAAAATTATAGATACGTTGGAGACGTATCAGGCATCCCCAAGCTTAATTCCTGCTCGTCCTCGAGTAGGTAAGTGATAAAAAGAGAATTTTTGATGCGGAGTGCTACTTGGCATAATTTCAATGAAAATCTTCTTAATTGTGGTATGAATATTCAGATTAGAAAGATTCAAGCCAAAAGTTTATATTGACATAAAAAATAATAATACTTCAAGCATACTAACAAAGCAATTATGTCTTCTCAAAATAACATGGCCAAAGAAAGTTATCCCTACAAAATCATATAGTCTAGCTATGCTCCATCTTCACCACACAAAGTATTTAAATCATGCACAACACCGATGACAAGCCAAGAAATTGTTTCATACTCTAACTTTTTCAAAACTTTTTCAATCTTCACGCAATACATGAGCGTGAGCCATCGATATAGCACTATAGGTGGAATAGAATGGTGGTTGTGGAGAAGACAAAAAGGAGGGGAAGATAGTCTCACATCAACTAGGAGTATCAACGGGCTATGGAGATGCCCATCAATAGATATCAATGTGAGTGAGTAGGGATTGCCATTCAACGGATGCACTAGAGCTATAAGTATATGAAAGCTCAAAAAGAAACTAAGTGGGTGTGCATCCAACTTGCTTACTCATGAAGACCTAGGGAAATTTGAGGAAGCCCATAATTGGAATATACAAGCCAAGTTCTACAATGAAAAATCCCCACTAGTATATGAAAGTGATAACATGAGAGACTCTCTACTATGAAGATCATGGTGCTACTTTGAAGCACAAGTGTGGTAAAAGGATAGTAACATTGTCCCTTCTCTCTTTTTCTCTCATTTTTTATATTTTTTTGTTTGAGCCTTTTCTCTTTTTTAATGGCCTCTATTTATTTGGTCTTCTTTGGCCTCTTTTTTATTATTTATTTTATTTTTCGTCCAGAGTCTCATCCCGACTTATGGGGGAATCATAGTCTCCATCATTCTTTCCTCACTGGGACAATGCTCTAATAATGATGATCATCACACTTTTATTTTTCTTACAACTCAATACTTAGAACAAAATATGACTCTATATGAATGCATCCGGCGGTGTACGGGGATATGCAATATGACAATGATGGAGTGTGTCTTGATGAACTAGATGGTGGAAAGTTGCATGGCAATATATCTCGGAATGGCTATGGAAATGCCATAATAGGTAGGTATGGTGGCTGTTTTGAGGAAGGTATGTGGTAGGTGTATGATACCGGCGGAAGGTGCGCGGTATTAGAGAGGATAGCAAAGGTGGAAGGGTGAGAGTGCGTATAATCCATGGACTCAACATTAGTCATAAAGAACTCATATACTTATTGCAAAAATCTAGAAGTTATCAAAGCAAAGTATTACACGCATGCTCCTAGGGGGATAGATTGGTAGGAAAAGACCATCGCTCGTCCCCGACCGCCACTCATAAGGAAGACAATCAATAAATAAATCATGCTCCGACTTCATCACATAACAGTTCACCATACGTGCATGCTATGGGAATCACAAACTTTAACATAAGTATTATTTAAATTCACAACTACTCAACAAGCACGACTTTAATATTATCACCTCCATATCTCAAAACAATTATCATGCTTCAATCTTTTCTTAGTATTCAACACACTCAAAAGAAAGTTTCAAAAATCTTGAATACCAAGCATATTATTATTATGCAATTACCATGCTATTAAGAGACTCTCAAAATAATTTTAGTGAAGCATGAGAGATCAATAGTTTCTTTAAGACAAATCCACCACAGTGCTCTAAAAGATCTAAGTGAAGCACATAGAGCAAAACTACTTAGCTCAAAAGATATAAGTGAAGCACATAGAGTATTCTATCAAATTTTAATTCATGTATGGCTCTCTCAAAAGGTGTGTACATCAAGGATTATTGTGGTATACTAATACACAAAGACACAAATAATACATGACGCTCCAAGCAAAACACATATCATGTTGGTGAATAAAAATATAGCTCCAAGTAAATTACCGATGGAAGTGGACGAAAGAGGGGATGCCTTCCGGGGCATCCCCAAGCTTTGACTTTTTGGTGTCCTTGGATTATCTTGGGGGTGCCATGGGCATCCCCAAGCTTAGGCTCTTTCCACTCCTTGTTCCACGATCCATTAAAAGAATTCACCCAAAACTTGAAAACTTCACAACACAAAACTCAAAATAGAAAACTCGTGAGCTCCGTTAGCGAAAGAAAACAAAAGACCACTTCAAGGTACTGTAATGAAATCATTATTTATTTATATTGGTTTTAAACCTACTGTATTTCAACTTCTCTATGTATTATAAACTATTTTACTAGCCATAGATTCATCAAAATAAGCAAACAACACACGAAAAACAGAATCTGTCAAAAACAGAACAGTCTGTAGTAATCTGTAGCTAGCGCAAGATCTGGAACCCCAAAAATTCTAAAATAAATTTCTGGAAGTGAGTAATTTATCTATTAATCATCTGCAAAAATAATTAACTAAATAGCACTCTTATAATAAAAATGACAGCAGTTCTCGTGAGCGCTAAAGTTTCTGTTTTTTACAGCAAGTTCAACACGACTTTCCCCAAGTCTTCCCAACGGTTCTACTTGGCACAAACACTAATTAAACACAAAAAACACAATCAAAACAGAGGCTAAATAATTTATTTATTACTAAACAGGAGAAAAAAGCAAGTAATAAAAATAAAGTTGGGTTGCCTCCCAACAAGCGCTATTGTTTAACGCCCCTAGCTAGGCATAAAAGCGAGGATAGATCTAGGTATTGCCATCTTTGGTAGGAAATCCATAAGTGGCTCTCATGATAGTTTCATATGGTAATTTTATTTTCTTTCTTGGAAAGTGTTCCATGCCCTTTTTAATGGAAATTGAAATCTAATATTCCCTTCCTTCATATCAATAATCGCACCAACCATTCTAAGGAAAGGTCTACCAAGAATAATAGGGCAAGAAGGATTGCAATCTATATCAAGAACAATGAAATCTACGGGCACATAATTCCTATTTGCAACAATAAGAACATCATTAATCCTTCCCATAGGTTTCTTAATAGTGGAATCCACAAGATGCAAGTTTAGAGAGCAATCATCAAAATTACGGAAATCTAGCAAATCACACAAAGTCTTGGGAATAGTAGGGACACTAGCACCCAAATCACACAAAGCATAAAACTCATGATCTTTAATTTTAATTTTAATAGTTGGTTCCCACTCATCATAGAGTTTTCTAGGGATAGAAACTTTCAACTCAAGTTTTTCTTCATAAGATTGCATCAAGGCATCAACAATATGTTCGATGAAGGCTTTATTTTGACTATAAGCATGTGGAGAATTTAGCACGAATTGCAACAAGGAAATACAATCAATTAAAGAGCAACTTTCATAATTAAATTCCTTGAAATCCAATATAGTGGGTTTAGCAACATCTAGATTTTTATTTCTTTCAATCCCACTTTCGTCAATTTCATCATTAAGATCTAAATACTTCGAATTTTTAGAACGCCTTCTAGGTAAAGGAAGATCATATTCAGTTTCAGCAAGATTAATATTGCAAAATAAAGATTTAATAGGGGACACATCAATAACTTTTAGATCTTCATCTTGATTTTCATAGGAATTGGAGGAACACGCTTTAATAAAGGCATCTTTGGAAGCACGCATCCTAGCGGTTCTTTCTTTGCACTCATCAATGGAAATTCTCATGGCTTTGAGAGACTCATTGATATCATGTTTAGGAGGAATAGATCTAAGCTTTAAAGAATCAACCTCAAGAGAAATTATATCAACGTTTCTAGCCAAATCATCAATTTTAAGCAATTTCTCCTCAAGCAAAGCATTAAAATTCTTTTGTGAATTCATAAACTCTTTAACACTATTCTCAAATTCAGAGGGCATCTTATTATAATTTCCATAAGAGTTGTTGTAGGAATTACCATAATTATTAGAAGGATTACTAGGATATGGCCTTGGATTAAAATTCCCTCTATAAGCGTTGTTACCAAAATTATTCCTACCAACAAGATTCACATCCATAGATTCATTGTTATTCTCAATCAAAGTAGACAAAGGCATATCATTAGGATCAGAAGAAACACTCTTAGTAGCAAATAATTTCATAAGTTCATCCATCTTTCCACACAACACATTAATTTCTTCTATCGCATGCACTTTTTTATTAGAAGATCTTTCAGTATGCCATTGAGAATAATTAACCATAATATTATCTAGGAGTTTAGTAGCATCTCCTAAAGTGATTTCCATAAAAGTGCCTCCCGCGGCCGAATCTAAAAGATTTCTAGAAGCAAAATTCAATCCGGCATAAAATTTTTGTATAATCATCCACAAATTCAAACCATGAGTAGGGCAATTACATATCATTAATTTCATTCTCTCCCAAGCTTGTGCAACATGTTCATGATCAAATTGTTTAAAGTTCATAACATCGTTTCTAAGAGAGATGATCTTAGCGGGAGGAAAATACTTAGAGATAAAAGCATCTTTGCACTTGTTCCATGAATCAATACTATTCTTTGGCAAAGACGAAAACCAAGCTTTAGCAAGATCTCTAAGCGAAAAAGGAAATAGCTTCAATTTAATGACATCATTATTGACATCTTTTTTCTTTTGCATATGACATAAATCAACGAAGCTATTCAGATGAGTAGCGGCATCTTCACTAGGAGGGCCGGCGAATTGATCTTTCATAACAAGATTCAACAAAGCAGTATTAATTTCACAAGATTCAGCATCGGTAAGAGGAGCAATCGGAGTGCTAAGGAAATCATTATTATTGGTATTGGTGAAGTCACACAATTTAGTAGTATCTTGAGCCATCACGACAAGCAAGCAATCTAAGACACGAGCAAACAAAAGCAAACGGGCAAAAAGAGGCAAATAGAGAGGGAGGATAGGGAGAGAGAGGGCGAATAAAACAGCAAGGGTGAATTGGGGGGAGAGGAAAACGAGAGGCAAATGGCAAATAATGTAATGCGAGAGATAGGGATTGTGATGGGTACTTGGTATGTTGACTTTTTGCGTAGACTCCCCGGCAACGGCGCCAGAAATCCTTCTTGCTACGTCTTGAGCTTGCGTTGGTTTTCCCCGAAGAGGAAGGGATGATGCAGCAGAGTAGCATAAGTATTTCCCTCAGTTTTTGAGAACCAAGGTATCAATCCAGTAGGAGCCCACGCTCAAGTCCCTCGTACCTACACAAAGCGATAGTTACTCGCAACAAACACGATTAGGGGTTGTCAATCCCTTCACGGTCACTTACGAGAGTGAGACCTGATAGATATAATATTTTTGGTATTTTTGGTATAAAGATGCAAAGTAAAAAGTAAAAGCAAAGTAAAAAAGCAAAGCAAGATTAAAGTGATGGAGATTGATATGATGAGAATAGACCCGGGGGCCATAGGTTTCACTAGTGGCTTCTCTCAAGAGCATAAGTATTCTACGGTGGGTGAACAAATTACTGTTGAGCAATTGACAGAATTGAGCATAGTTATGAGAATATCTAGGCATGATCATGTATATAGGCATCACGTCCGTGACAAGTAGATCGAAACGATTCTGCATCTACTACTATTAGTCCACTCATCGACCGCTATCCAGCATGCATCTAGAGTATTAAGTTAAAAACAGAGTAACGCCTTAAGCAAGATGACATGATGTAGAGAGATAAATTCATGCAATATGAAATAAACCCCATCTTGTTATCCTCGATGGCAATGATACAATACGTGCCTTGCTGCCCCTTCTGTCACTGGGTAAGGACACCACAAGATCGAACCCAAAGCTAAGCACTTCTCCCATGGCAAGAACTACCAATCAAGTTGGCCAAACCAAACGGATAATTCAAAGAGACTTGCAAATATAACAAATCATACATAAAAGAATTCATAGAAGATTCAAATATTATTCATAGATAGACTTGATAATAAACCCACAATTCATCGGTCTCAACAAACAAACCGCAAAAAGAAGATTACATCGAATAGATCTCCACAAGAGAGGGGGAGAACTTTGTATTGAGATTCAAAGAGAGAGAAGAAGCCATCTAGCTACTAACTATGGACCTGAAGGTCTGAGGTAAACTACTCACACTTCATCGGAGGGGCTAGGATGATGTAGAAGCCCTCCGTGATGACGGCCCTCTTCCGGCGGAGCTCCAGAACAGGCCCCAAGATGGGATCTCGTGGATACAGAAAGTTGCGGCGATGGAATTAGGTTTTTAGCTCCTATTCTGATTGTTTGGGGGTACGTGTGTATATATAGGAGGAAGAAGTACGCCGGAGAAGCAATGAGGGGCCCACAAGGCAGGGGGCGCGCCCTAGGGGGGGCGCCCCCACCCTTGCGACCGCCTCTTTTGTTCCTTGGAGCAGGGTCCAAGTCTCCTGGATCACGTTCGGTGAGAAAATCACGTTCCCGAAGATTTTATTCCGTTTGGACTTCGTTTGATATTCCGTTTCTTCGAAACACTGGAATACGCAAAAAACAACAATTCTGGGGTGGGCCTCCGCTTAATAGGGTAGTCTCAAAAATAATATAAAAGTGGAAAATAAAGCCCAATATAGTCCAAAACAGTAGATAATATAGAATGGAGCAATCAAAAATTATAGATACGTTGGAGACGTATCACCGGTCACCCATCATATTGCGGTGGTGGAGGAAGAATGCGGCGATTCTTCCTCTATCTTGAGGACTAACTATGTCCGGATTCCTGAACTCTCCGAGCCAGATACCCATTTATGGGAGGACATCACCCAAGCCCTGAACTTAGAGTCGGGTAGCGGACCAGACTTATCGGGCAACACTCTGGAATCCGAGCTTCCAAGATTGGAAACTCCTCGGCCCCTGGGTCTCAGATCGGGTAGGGGTTCAGACTCAAATACACCCACCCACCCAGACATAAACGATCTTTCCCACATTAGGCAAGAGCCCCATGAAACAATACATCATTATTGGGCCATATTCCTCCTTGCGATGAACAAGGTTAAGGACTGTCGCGAGGAAGACGCAGTCTCATTTTTCTACAATAATTGCACGGACAAGGGAATCCTTAACGCCGTAAGTCGCCATGACATATCACGCTTCGCCGACTTAGCGTCCATAGTATGAAAGTACTGTGCGATGGAAAGCGCCTAGAAAACCAAAACGAAATTTTGGGATTATCCGGCTCGGAATATACACCTAGTCCGAAGTAAAAGGGTGCACTATCATAAGACACCCGAGTTAGTTACAAAGAAACAAAAACACTCTACATGGCATAGAACCGTATTGGAGGGATGGCTTAATGGACCCTGCAAAATTCATAGTACAGCGGATACCATACCAACACATAGCCTTAGAGCATGTTGGATACTCCGGCAGGTGGCCAAAAGTGGTGAGGATCTTCTCATCCCAAATGCCACAGAGCACCATCCCGTGGATGACAATACGATATTAACAGTCTTTGAAACCTTCACATCAAATAATAGGCGCAAGCGAACACTCCGCAACCTCGCCGAAATCTGCCACGTGGCGGCAATGAATCCATGGAGTGACACGGCTATTACCTTCAATGCTAGTGACGAACCTAAATTCCGAACATCCCGAGCACCAGCTGCACTGGTCCTCAGTCCAATTGTGGACGTCTTTCGACTCACCAAAGTACTCATGGACGGCGGCAGTGGATTAAACCTCATCTATGAGGAAACTCTTCAAAAATGGAAATAGACTGGAACCGCATTGAGCAAAGCAGCACAACCTTCAGAGGAATCATCCCCAGTCGGGAAGCACGCTGTGCTGGGAAAATCACACTAGATGTGGTATTCGGCACGCCGGAGAACTATAGGTCCGAAGAAATTACATTCCAAGTGGCCCCATTCAGTAGTGGATACCACGCCCTTTTAGGACGGGAGGCGTTCACGATCTTCCAAGCCATACCCCATTATGGGTACATGAAGCTCAAAATGCCCGGGCCCAATGGAATCATCACTCTCGCTAGTGATCCGGACACAACACTCCACGCCGAAAACAAAACAGCCACATTGGCCCTCGAGGCATTATCCGAAGCCCTTTCGACCAAGGAATTAACTGCGCTACACTCCACAGTGGACAGGGACGGCGTGATACTTGACAAGAGATCCAAGTCCACCTCTTTTAAACCAGTGGATGAAATATTAAAATTCCAGGTCCACCCAACGGACCCTACAAAAACAGCCTCCATCGGGGCACAGTTAAACCCCGACGTGGACGCCGCACTACGAGAGTTCCTGCACGAGAATTGGGACATATTCACCTGGCACCCCTCAGACATCCCAGGAATCCCACGCAGGCTGGCCGAGCACAGCCTCAATATCCTAAAGGGATTCAAGCCGGTCAAGCAGGCTCTTCGGCGTTTCTCTGAACCTAAGAGACATGCTATGGGAGAGGAACTAGCCATGTTATTGGAGGCCGGATTCACTAGAGAAATAAAACACCCGGACTGGCTAGCAAACCTGGTGATGGTACCAAAGAAGGACAAATCCTGGAGCCTATGTGTCGATTTCAAGGACCTCAACAAGGCTTGCCTAAAGGATCCCTTCCCACTCCCCGCATTGATCAAATTATCGATGCTACCGCAGGACACGAGTCATTGTGTTTCCTCGACGCATACTCCGGCTACCACCAAATCAAGATGGCGGAGTCCGACCAAGATGCAACAACATTTATCACACCATACGGCACCTTCTGTTTCAACACAATGCCTTTTGGGCTCAAAAACACCGGCGCAACATATCAGCGCATGATTCAGACATGTCTGGAGAAACAGATCGGCAAAACAGTAGAGGCATACGTAGATGATGTGGTCGTCAAAACCAAAAACGTCAACTCTCTAATAGACGACTTGAGGCTCACATTTGACAACCTCCGAACATACGACATCAAGCTCAATCCGGAAAAATGCGTTTTCGGCGTACCAGCCGGAAAGCTCCTGGGCTTCATTGTCTCCAGTAGAGGAATTGAAGCTAATCTGGCCAAAATCCGAGTGGCTACCCCAACAGACCTCAAACAAATCCAGAAATTAACTGGATGTGTGGCGGCTCTAAGCCGATTTATCTCCCACTTAGGAGAAAAGGCATTACCCCTTTATCGCCTCCTTCGGCGCACCGAACACTTCGAGTGGACAGACGCTACCATAGCCGGATTGGAAGAAATAAAAGCCATACTGGCAACCAACCCAATCCTGGCCGCGCCAAACATTGGCGAACCAATGCTGTTATACATTGCGGCAACTCATCAGGTTGTAAGAACAGTGCTCGTCGTCGAACGAGAAGCGGACAGACATACATTCCCTCTTCAAAAGCCGGTATATTATGTATCCACTGTCCTCACTCCATGCAAATCACGGTTCCCACATTATCAAAAGATAGCCTATGGGGTATTCATGGCATCCCGGAAGCTGTGACACTACTTTCAAGAGTGTTCGATTACAGTAGCCTCGGAAGTGCCACTTAATGATATTATAAACAACCGCGACGCCACGGGCCGAATTGCCAAATGGGCCATTGAGCTCCTCCTGTTCGACATAACATACAAACCACGGCGAGCCATTAAATCGCAAGTATTGGCCGACTTTGTCGCCGAATGGATGGAAGCCGAACTCCCTAAAGAGTACGGCGGATACTCGAATTGGATCATGCACTTCGACGGCTCCAAAATGTTGGCTGGTCTGGGGGCTGGCGTCGTCCTGACGTCCCCAACCGGAGATACAATTCAATACGTACTGCAGATACTGTATATAGACTCCAACAACGCAGCCGAATACGAAGCCCTACTACATGGTCTTCGGATGGCAGTTTCCATGGGCATTCAACGCCTGGAGGTGCGTGGGGTTTCGAACCTCGCAATATCCCAAATAAATGGAGACTTTGATGCTAAGGATCCAAAGATGGCGGCGTATCGAAACGTCGTCCTAAAGATGTCAGCTCGGTTCGAGGGGCTCGAATTTCACCATGTGGCTAGGGAAAACAATCAAGCGGCGGATATCCTCGCCTGCATCGGCGCAAAACGCGATGCGGTCCCCCCAACATCTTTTTGGAGAGGTTGTTTAAGCCATCCGTGGTATGGGAAGGGGACACCGGTAACAATAGTCCGGATCCGGCCAAAATGCCCGATACCAAACACTCTGACATAATCGGAGGCTCTGCCACCGAAATAAAACCTTCAGCCCACGTAATAATGGCCATCATCGCCCCGTGGACTGAACCATTCCTGGCCTACCTAACTAGGCAGGAACTTCCCGAGGACCAAAATGAGGCACGCTGCATAGTGCGGCGATCCAAAGCCTATAGGGTCCACGAGGGAGAGCTGTAGAAAAAAAGCACTACCGGAGTCCTTCAAAGGTGCATCTCCGAAGTGGAAGGGAGGAAACTTTTGACAGAAATTCACGCCGGACTCCCCGGCCACCACGCCGCAGCCCGGGCCCTTGTAAGCAAGGCCTTCCGTACAAGTTTTTATTCGCTAACGGCCCGGGCAGATGCACAGGACTTGGTCCAACACTGTGCCGGTTGCCAGCTTTTTGCAAACCAAAGCCACATGCCACCCACCACCCTCCAAACCATCCCCATTACCTGGCCCTTCGTGGTCTGGGGGCTTGACATGGTTGGACCCCTTAAAGGGGGAGCCCATAAGAAAAAATACTTACTGGTCATGGTGGACAAATTCACCAAATGGATAGAAGCCAAACCTGTTAAAATGGCCAAATCTGGACCGGTGATAAACTTCATATCCGGGGTTGTACACCGTTATGGCGTCCCCCACAGCATCATCACTGACAATGGCACGAACTTCATGGCCGACGAGGGAAAACTCCGGTGCAGCAACATGGGCATCAAGCTCGATTATGCTTTAGTCTATCACCCACAAACCAATGGCCAAGTTGAGCGAGCAAATGGTCTTATCATGAGCGGCATTAAACCCAGACTAGTGCGGTCCTTAAAGGAGTCTAACACACACTGGGTAGAGGAGCTCGATTCCATACTCTGGGGGCTGCAGACCATGCCGAATCGTACTACCGGATATACACCCTTCTTTATGGTGTACGGCGCAGAGGCGGTTCTGCCCTGCGACATAATTCATGACTCACCTCGAGTGCGCATGTACGAGGAAAGAGAAGCTGAAATCGATCGGCAGGACAGTCTGGACACACTAGAGGAGGAGCGCAACATTGCAAAAGCCCGTTCCGCATTCTATCAGCAACAGGCTCGCAGATACCAAAGTAGAGAAGTACGGGCCAAAACTTATAACGTTGGCGAGTTGGTTCTACGCCTGTCGGAGAAGAAAAAGACCAAGCTCGAGCCCAAATGGGAAGGTCCCTTCATTATTGACCAAGTTCTGACCGGTGGAGCGTACCGTCTGCAGGATGCATCGAATAATCGACTTGAGCCGAACCCATGGAATGCAGCCAGGCTCCGAAGATTCTACGCCTAGCGCTAGACTCTATGTTCGTCTCCTTCCTCTGTCCATTTTTTGCATATACATTATCTATATTTTTCTCTTTCTTTCTTTTATTCTTTCTCAAGGCCTTCAAGGGCCAACTTGTGCCTCGCTTGCACACTATAGATGAGCTAACCGCGCTCATTATACCTGGGGGCTTCTTACACAGAAGCTTAATTATCTATACGGGCTTCATGCCCCGCACATGTGTTCTTCTTCCGCATGTACCTTTTCTTCGCCATTATATGCATCGATATGACTTAAGTTTTGGCCAAGCTGGGTTGCCTGGCTCTTGTATTTATGCCCTACGTTCTCGTTAATTCGGCTAGGGCATAAGGGGAGCACCTCTGCGATTGTTACTGCTGGGTCAGCCAGATGTGTAATTCAGACTGGGTGAAGCCGAAAGCTAGCGTTCTTAAGGGAATATTCGGTCGGCGAACAAAAGATGATTTTTATATATTTTCCATATATGCCCCCAGATGTTTTTGCCTGCGGCTCCGCTCGTAGTCCGGACATGCACTTTAGGGCATGTGTACCCAGGGAAAGGAACCCATAACGGAACTATTCTCCCTGGAACATGTTTCTTACTACCCATGTAATATAACATAACTAGTTGGGTACTTGTCTGTTCAAGCACTAATGACCCCTACGCCTGGTTTCCATGCATACCCCGGTTCTTATATAACTGAGCGGGTATTCGGACACACTCCGGACTATTGGGTCCCGAGGTTGAAGCAAAAAGGTCTGCCATGACAAATGATTTACAATCCAGCTAGAAGGCATTATACATGTCACTTTAATTACATAGTCATGTAGACTGACTAAATTCCTCTTCTATACCATCCGACGGGCGGTCTAGCCTACAATCCTGTTGGGAATACTTTGCGACTAATTATACTTGCCCATAGACTAAGCTAACGGGGATCTCTTTCCCATCAGGCCCCACAGGTCCGACCTCGGCCATGTGGTTTGGGTCAGCCTTGGTATACCGCGTCTTCACCATGGCCTAGGCTTCCCTGGCACCTTGACGACAGGCCGATGTCGTCCATAATCGGAAGCGCCGCCGTGCTCCCTTGAGCTTCTCCGCAAGCTCTCCAATGCCTTCTGGTAGGGAGACTGATGGCCACAAGGCCTGGGCAATACCTTGCATCACCTGCCAAACTTGTTCGTGCAGTTGTGAGAGCTCGGATAGAAGATCACCCGCAGACCCGGGCATATCCTCCGCGGGACGACCCGTCAGCATACCTGCATACATAACTCTGTTAGCCGGCTTCTCCGCCGTCCCCTTTTTAAGGGTTCGTTCAAGCACTTACTGAAAATGCCGCGTCGAAGCCGCTTATTCTCCTTCTCGGAGTCCGCAAGCTGGGCTCGAACATCTTTCAATTCCACGCTCAGCTTGGTATTGGCGTCTTGGAGATTTTCTTTTTCTCTTGCCTAACCTTAGCCACCACGCGTTCTCCAGCCTTTAGCTGTCATACGTCATGCTGGTCCTCCGGATTCTCTCCAGATTCATCTGCAATATCTATTGTTAGATCTGCAGCCACGCCGCATGCTATATGGAACCTATCATTCTTTGAAACAAATGTTACCTGCTGGGGACATTTTAGGTTCATTCAATGCGGCAACGGCGGCCCGAAGTTGGGTCTTGCATTCCTCCAGCTCTTGTGACAGTCGAGTATTCTTCTCTGTAAGAACCTGCACAATAGATGATCCTTAAATCAGCTCTGCTAACTGTTTCAAGTCTCAGGGGCTACTGATGCATATAATCGTCAGATTTGCTTACTTGTACATCCCTTACATACTGGTTCATGGCTCTGGCTAGACCATTTTGAGCAGCACGGAGGTACGCGTCTCCAGAATTGAAGGCATCAAATGCCTCTGGGGAGAAGCAAGCGTCACGGAGTACGGCTCAGCGACGCCTATGATTCATGGCGCTCTCCACTTTAGAATTTGTAGCGGATAGTCTATCGCATCCTCTGTAGGAGGAGTATTCAGCGTCCGCCCCATGTTGGCTTCCGCCTCTATGTCCGGTCCTGGAGCCCGACTGGTGGAAGAATGATCGACAGCCTCACCGGACATATTCCAGCGAGCGTTTTTTCTATTAAAGAAACATGGATGTCATTACGTTTTGAGAAAGACGACAACCACGGAGCGGGGTTTTTGTCATACCTCTGCGCCGGCGTCTCCGTCCTGACCGCCTTCCTTTTTGGCCTGCCCGGCCTCGGTGCCTCTTGTTGGCGAGTTGCTGCGGGTTCGGCACGGCATCCCGAAGGCCTTCCCTGTAAAACACCATATGTATATGGTAGGTGAAGTGTCTAAAAGGGGATCCTAGTTTTTGGAGTTGGGATTTTTGGTTTTTCTTACGTGCGACGCAGGAAGTAGTCCGGGATAGTTGGCTGTAATAGCCACCATGGCGTCATCACAGCTTAATTGATAGAATTGCCGGTCTATCACCTCCACGAATATGTCTGGATCTTCTTCGAGTCCGGGACCAAGGGCTCGGTCAGGGTCCTCTGGTTGTGGGGATGGGCTGTTGACCTCCCTTATGGCTTTTCGCAGTTCCTGCCGCACAATGGCAAGGTGAATACCTACGACAAAGAATGCGGGAAGAATGGGAGTAGGAAGATATAACTCACCCAGCTTAGAGGGTTGTACATAGAGAATCCATCCCGTGGCTTGATGTGGACGAACTCCTCTTCCTCTCCCTTGAACAACTCGGACATATTTTTTTCTAAAGCGGCAGCATTGTCCGGACCCTTACGCCCGCAATAGGTGGCATCATTTCCCCCGTTAAAACACCATAGGGGGTGCCCTTGATATTGAAGTGGCTACACTCCCCGCATTATGCATATTGACATAACCTCGATTACTGTCAATCCTGATTGAGCCAGCGCTTTAATCCGGTTCATCAGATAAAGGACTTCTCCGTTGTCTTCCTCCTGGGGGCTCCGTGGGCGCCAACTACAGCAGTTCTTCAGAGGAGCATTGTTGAACTCAGGAAGACCCCACCGAACAGGGTTCAGAAGGGGGACGTCCTCCATATAAAACCATTCCGAGGGCCAGTCTTCGGACGTCTTCTTCGGAGTACCGGACAGGTATCCGGTTTCGGCGATGCGCCATATTTCGGCTCCGCCCACTTGATAAAGTGACCCCTTCTGTGTGCGGGGGACGAGGCAAAATAACCTTTCCATAGCTCGAAATGAGCCTCGCAGCCCAGGAATAACTCGCAAAGGGAAACATAGTCGGCGATGTGTAATATGGACGCAGGGGTGAAATTATGCAGTTGGAGGCCGTAAAACTCCAGGATCCCGCGGAGGAATGGATGAATTGGAAATCCGAGTCCCCTTAATAAATAAGGAACAAGGCATACCCGCTCCCCCGTAGAGGGGCTGGGGAAGCTCTCCGCTTGCTCCCCGCCATTATAGGTGGCGAGCCCGGCTCGGACGGGAACCATATACGCTGGAGGGAGAAATCCCTTAGTCTGCAGTTTGACTAATCGACTGTGTGGGACTGAACACCTCTCCCAATCACCGAGCTTAGGGCTACGGGGACGGGAGGAGGAGCTGCGGAGGTCGGCCATGTTGGAGTGGATTTTTCCGAAGCACGCTCCGATGGATTCTCGCTGGGGGAGGATGATATGGATTGGATCTAAGAATCCCCATCCCTTTAATAGACAATTTATTTATCTGGCTAGGGGGGGGCGAATGTAAAAATTCCCTGGCGCCTCGTATTCATTCGACGCATGGAAGATAGCCCTTATTGGGCGCAGAAGCCAAGAGTTCCAACATTTATGGGGCCGGACACTGCTTAACAAACGTTCGAAATTTGGAGAAGAATCCGCCTTGCAATGCCGAAGACAACACTGCGCGCTGGACTCATCGTCATTGAAGCCTGGTTCGGGGGCTACTGTCCTGGATTAGGGGTATTCGGATAGCCGGATTATATCCTTTGGCCGGACTGTTGAACTATGAAGATACAAGATTGAAGACTTCGTCCCATGTCCGGATGGGACTCTATTTGGCGTGGAAGGCAAGCTAGGCAATACGGATATGTATATCTCCTCCTTTGTAACCGACCTTGTGTAACCCTAGCCCCCTCCGGTATCTATATAATCCGGAGGGTTTTAGTCCGTAGGACAACATACAATCATACCATAGGCTAGCTTCTAGGGTTTAGCCTCTCCGATCTCGTGGTAGATCTACTCTTCTACTACTCATATTATCAAGAATAATCAAGCAGGACGTAGGGTTTTACCTCCTGTTACCATCCGCCTTAGACGCACAGCTCGGGACCCCCTACCCGAGATCCACCGGTTTTGACACCGACAATAAGCCTGCTGCTGAACCAATGCTGTCTGAAGGAGCTCTCTAGCCCTTCACGTTTCAACCGCCGTTGGAGACTCCCCTTCGGTTGGGAGAGCCGCCAATCGTGACGCTGCAGCGATCATGTTATCCAAAGGGTTAGAGTAATGACCCGGTGGTGTCGGTATATGTTGCGACGGGATATCATTCTGACAAGGTGGGTCCGTCGTGCGCAGCTGAACCAGCGTTCCCGTCCCAGGCGCTTCAATCCAGTCTACCACTGGCGGGTTACTGGCGCTCGCTCCTGGTGTGTCAAAAATATTTCTTGCCTCGTAGACTAAAGGCAGACGAGTATGATGCCTCCTCCTCATAACTTTGTTTGAAACGTCCTGATCTAGCATGAGCCAGTAAGACTCTGACTGGATTCGTTGTGTCCGAGCATCCAATGTAACCCGCTCCGGGGCCATCCTGGCGTCTTCAGCCGTCAGGTCTTCTTTAGCTTGGGCTATCCAATCTCGCAATTTTGCGACTTCCGCATTATGTTGATCTTGGTTATCCGGGTTAACCTACGTCGTCAGTAGTGTTGCCAAGGTGTCTAATAAGCCGGACAAGACTTGAGCCGATGGGCGCGCAGGGCCTCCTGCCCCGGCCGCCATCGCCGCTGCTGACCCGGAGATTAGTGTCGTTGCAGTTGGAGAATGTTGTACCGGGTGCATACCGGCCATGAAGATTGCGACCCGGTTTGGCGGCTCGTAGGGGTCCGAAATACTGTCGGCATCAGAACAGCCCCCAAGTCGGCCATCTTGCAGTTGATACAATGACTCGGTCTCACCGGTGGATGACTCACCATCAGAGTAAACAACCATCTCACCACCAGATACCGATCTATCCTCAGATTCCGCTCCATGGATGAATCCCACGAAGGCACGATTCATGGCAGGCTGAACTCGGGCGGATCTCGCACGCTGAGCCGTTTCGATGATGTCGGTGCAAACATCCAGCTCAGGGCCCGGTTCATCGATCTTGCCGATGAAGACGTGAATTCCACTGATGGGGGCCCGATACTCGTACTCAATTGAGCCGGCCTCAGGGCCCTAGCCTGTGTCATCGATGTAGAGCTTGACGTGACGACTCTTGGTCATCCAGCCCACGGCGTATCCCTTGATCCCTTCGAAGTTGCCCTTCAAGAACTCGAAACCACCGTGCGCTGGCCCCATGGTGGGTGCCAACTATCGTGGGTTAGTCACGGCATATGTCCTAGTGTGAGGACTTAGTCGTGGAGCCATCGCACTAGGTTAGCTTAAAGGGGTTAAATGGGACAAAGGACACGAAGGTTTTATAATGGTTCGGCCCCTTGCGGTGAAGGTAAAGGCCTAATCCAGTTGGAAGTGGTATTGCTAGATCTCGATTACCAGGGAGCGAATAAGCTTGACCTAGTTCTCGGTTTGTTGTCTGTTGTCCCTAACTCGCCGCTGGGTCGTCCCTTTATATACACAGGTTGACGCCCGGTGGCCTACAGAGTCTCGGCCGGCTTACAAACGTATCCGGCTCGGTGACCTAATTACAACTACCTTATAGCACACGTCACACACATATGGCGGTTTACACCTACGGGCCTTAAGCCGCCCGTGGGCCTTTGGGCTCTTCATAAGTCATCTTCATGAACCTCCCTCTTCAACTCCTTCCTGGGCCTTGTCCTATGAGTCGCCAGGTGTATAACCCGGCCCCTCCTGGGTGGGTTAACTTAGTAGCTATATCCCCAACACAAACAATTGTTTCATACTTTTGATGTTCTCAAACTATTTCAACTTTCATGCAATACATGAGCGTGAGCCATGGATATAACACTATAGGTGGAATAGAATACAGTGGTTGTGGAGAAGACAAAATGAAGGAGAAAGTCTCACATCAACTAGGCAAATTAATGGGCTATGGAGATGCCCATAAATTGATATTGATGCAAGTGAGTAGGGATTGCCATGCAACGGATGCACTAGAGCTATAAGTGTATGAAAGCTAAAAAAGAAACTAAGTGGGTGTGCATCCAACTTGCTTGCTCATGAAGACCTAGGGCAATTTGAGGAAGCCCATCATTGGAATATACAAGCCAAGTTCTATTATGAAAAATTCCCACTAGTATATGAAAGTGATAAAATAGGAGGCTTTCTATCATGAAGAACATGGTGCTACTTTGAAGCACAAGTGTGGAAAAGGATAGTAGCATTGTCCCTTCTCTCTTTTCTCTCATTTTTTCTCTTTTTTTGTTTGGGGTTCTTTGGCCTCTTTTTTTATTTGGGCTTCTTTGGCCTCTTTTATTTTTTATAAAGTCCGAAGACTCATCCCAACATGAGAGGGAATCATAGCTTCCATCATCCTTTCCTCACATGGGACAATGCTCTAATAATGATGATCATCACACTTTTATTTACTTACAACTCAAGAATTACAACTCGATAGTAGAACAAAATATGAATCTATATGAATGCCTCCGGCTGTGTACTGGGATGTGCAATGATCAAGAGTGACATGTATAAAAATATAAACGGTGGCCAAGCCACAAATACTGTGCCAACTACTTGATCATGCAAAGCAACATGACAATGATAGTATGTGTCATAATAAACGGAACGGTGGAAGTTGCATGGCAATATATCTCGGAATGGCTATGGAAATGCCATAATAGGTAGGTATGGTGGCTCTTTTGAGGAGGGTATATGGTGGGTTTAATACACATTCACCACTATCCAACATGCATCTAGTGTATGAAGTTCATGAAAAAATGGAGTAATGATACGTCTCCAACGTATCTATAATTTTTGATTGCTCCATGCTATGTTATCTACAGTTTTCGGCAATATTGGGCTTTATTATCCACTTATATTATTTTTGGGACTAACCTATTAACCGGAGGCCTAGCCCAGAATTGCTGTTTTTTCCTATTTCAGTGTTTCGAAGAAAAGGAATATCAAACGGAGTCGAAACGGAACGAAATCAACTATAGAAGTTACTTTTGGAAGGAAAGCTACCGGAAAAGCTTGGAGTGCATGTCAGGAAAGAAGGGAGGTTCCCACGAGGGTGGGGGGAGCGCCCACCCCCCTAGGGCGCGCCCCCTGCCTCGTGGCCCCCCCCCCCTTCGGTCCACCGACGTGCTTCTTTCACCCATATATACCTACATATCCTAAAACTTCCAGAAGAGATAATAGATCGAGAGTTCCGCCGCCAGAAGCCTCCGTAGCCACCGAAAACCAATCTAGACCCGTTCCGGCACCCTGCCGGAGGGGGGGGAATCCTGCTCCGGTGGCCATCTTCATCATCCCGGTGCTCTCCATGACGAGGATGGCGTAGTTCTCCCTCGGGGCTGAGGGTATGTACCAGTAGCTATGTGTTTGATCTCTCTCTCTCTCGTGTTCTTGAGGTGATACAATCTTGATGTATCGCGAGCTTTGCTATTATAGTTGGATCCTATGATGTTTCTCCCCCTCTACTCTCTTGTAATGAATTGAGTTTCCTCTTTGAAGTTATCTTATCGGATTGAGTCTTTAAAGATTTGAGAACAATTGATGTATGTCTTGTCGTGGATATCTGTGGTGACAATGGGATATCACGTGATTCACTTGATGTATGTTTTGGTGATCAACTTGCGGGTTCTGCCCATGAACCTATGCATAGGGGTTGGCACACGTTTTCGTCGTGATTGTCCGGTAGAAACTATGGGGCACTCTTTGAGGTCCTATGTGTTGGTTGAATAGATGAATCTGAGATTGTGTGATGCATATCGTATAATCATACCCGTGGATACTTGAGGTGACATTGGAGTATCTAGGTGACATTAGGGTTTCGGTTGATTTGTGTCTTAATGTGTTATTCTAGTACGAACTCTAGGGCTGTTTGTGACACTTATAGGAATAGCCCAACGGATCGATTGGAAAGAATAGCTTTGAGGTGGTTTCATACCCTACCATAATCTCTTCGTTCGTTCTCTGCTATTAGTGACTTTGGAGTGACTCTTTATTGCATGTTGAGGGATAGTTATGTGATGCAATTATGTTATCATTGTTGAGGGAACTTGCACTAGCGAAAGTATGAACCCTAGGCGTTGTTTCAACGCATTGCAATACCGTTTACGCTCACTTTTACCATTAGTTACCTTGCTGTTTTTATAATTTCAGATTACAAATACCTTTATCTATCATCCATATTGCACTTGTATCACCATCTCTTCGCCGAACTAGTGCACCTATACAATTTACCATTGTATTGGGTGTTGTCGATGTCAAAACCGGCGGATCTCGGGTAGGGGGTCCTGAACTATGTGTCTAAGGCGGATGGTAATAGGAGGCAGGGGACACGATGTTTTACCCAGGTTCGGGCCCTCTTGATGGAGGTAAAACCCTACGTCCTGCTTGATTATTCTTGATAATATGAGTAGTACAAGAGTTGATCTACCACGAGATCAGAGAGGCTAAACCCTAGAAGCTAGCCTATGGTATGATTGTATGTTATCCTATGGACTAAAACCCTCCGGTTTATATAGACACCGGAGGAGGCTAGGGTTACATAAGGTCGGTTACAAAGGAGGAGATATCCATATCCGTATTGCCTAGCTTGCCTTCCACGCCAAGTAGAGTCCCATCTAGACACGAGACGAAGTCTTCAATCTCGTATCTTCATAGTGCAACAGTCCGACCAAAGGATATAGTCCGGCTGTCCAGTGACCCCCTAATCCAGGACTCCCTCAGTAGCCCCTGAACCAGGCTTCAATGACGATGAGTCTGGCGCGCAGTGTTTTCTTCGGCATTGCAAGGCGGGTTCCTCCTCCGAATACACCACGGAAGAGTTTGAATACAAGGATAGTGTCCGACCCTGCAAAATAAGTTCCACATACCATCGTAGAGAGAATAATATTTCCCCAAATCCAATCTGCCGACATGTTTTGGCAGCATGACATCACGCCACAGCCCGGTAATTATTTGAACCGTTTTTCTTTAACCAGCCCCGCACATAACGCGAGGCGGTTTCTTGACATGTCTTGTCAAAGCAGAGATCGTGTTCCCCTTATCACGGGATTCTCATCAATACGGACATGGGTAACCCAACCGCGCCATCAATTACGGTGCTTGGGGGATAAGCGAGTTTTACCAGGCTAGTGGGGGCGCATAGTTTAGTCCGCCCTTATAAAGGGATAAGATCTCACCTTTTTCTACCCACGCCTTCTTCCTCCTTGCTCATCCATTCTCGCGCACTCGAGCTCCAGCGCCCAAGTCCGCATCCTTCTCCTCAACTCTCTCCAAACTTGTTCAGAGCGGGAGGCAAGTGGATGGCCTCCTCCGTCACGGAGGGACACATCAAAAAGCTACATGGAGCCGGGTACTTAGCCGTGGATATCGCGCACCAGCTGCCAGCCGCGGGGCAGATCGTCCCTACCCCGGAACCTGATGTCTACTACACAACCTTCTTCTTGTAGACGTTGTTGGGCCTCCAAGTGCAGAGGTTTGTAGGCAGTAGCAAATTTCCCTCAAGTGGATGACCTAAGGTTTATCAATCCGTAGGAGCCGTAGGATGAAGATGGTCTCTCTCGAGCAACCCTGCAACCAAATAACAAAGAGTCTCTTGTGTCCCCAACATACCCAATACAATGGTAAATTGTATAGGTGCACTAGTCCGGCGAAGAGATGGTGATACAAGTGCAATATGGATAGTAGATAAAGGTATTTGTAATCTAAAATAATAAGAACAGCAAGGTAACAAGTGATAAAAGTGAGCGTAAACGGTATTGCAATGTGTTGAAACAAGGCCTAGGGTTCATACTTTCACTAGTGTAAGTTCCCTCAACAATACTAACATAATTGGATCACATAACTATCCCTCAACATGCAACAAAGAGTCACTCCAAAGTCACTAATAGCGGAGAACAAACGAAGAGATTATGGTAGGGTACGAAACCACCTCAAAGTTATTCTTTACAATCAATCCATTGGGCTATTCCTATAAGTGTCACAAATAGCCCTAGAGTTCGTACTAGAATAACACCTTAAGATACAAATCAACCAAAACCCTAATGTCACCTAGATACTCCAATGTCACCTCAAGTATCCGTGGGTATGATTATACGATATGCATCACACAATCTCAGATTCATCTATTCAACCAACACAAAGGACCTCAAAGAGTGCCCCAAAGTTCCTACCGGAGAATCACGACGAAAACGTGTGCCAACCCTTATGCATAGATTCATGGGCGGAACCCGCAAGTTGATCACCAAAACATACATCAAGTGAATCACGTGATATCCCATTGTCACCACAGATATCCACGGCAAGACATACATCAAGTGTTCTCAAATCTTTAAAGACTCTATCCGATAAGATAACTTCAAAGGGGAAACTCAATTCATTACAAAAGAGTAGAGGGGGAAGAAACATCATAGGATCCAAATATAATAGCAAAGCTCGCGATACATCAAGATTGTATCATCTCAAGAACATGAGAGAGAGATCAAACACATAGCTACTGGTACATACCCTCAGCCTCGAGGGAGAACTACTCCATCCTCGTCATGGAGAGCACCGGGATGATGAAGATGGCCACCGGAGAAAGATTGCCCCCTCCAGGAGGGTGCCGGAACGGGTCTAGATTGGATTTCGGTGGCTACGAAGGCTTCTGGCGGTGGAACTCTCGATCTATTTTGCGTTCTAGAAGTTTTAGGGTATATGGAGTTATATAGGCAGAAGAAGCATGTCAGGGGAACCACGAGGGCCCTACGAGGCAGGGGGCACGCTCTAGGGGGGTGGGCGCGCCCCGCACCCTCGTGGGAAGCTCCCGTATCTTCTGACCTGGGGTCCAAGTCCATCAGGTGTGTTTCCTTCCAAAAATAACTTCTCCAGTTGATTTTGTTCCATTTCGACTCCGTCTGATATTCCTTTTCTTCAAAACACTGAAATAGGCATAAAACAGCAAATCTGGGTTGGGCCTCCGGTTAATAGGTTAGTCCCAAAAATAATATAGAAGTGGATAATAAAGCCCAATATTGCACAAAACAGTAGATAATATAGCATGGAGCAATCAAAAATTATAGATACGTTGGAGACGTATTAGAACCTCACGAAAGGGTGGTTTTCCTCCCCCATTTCGTCCGCGGATTGGGGTTCCCCTCCATCCATTCGTCCGCGGCCTCATGTTCTATTACGAGCTGGACTTTCATGATCTGGACCCGAATTTCATCCTCAACATCTCGGCGTTCATCCTCGTGTGCGAGGCTTTCCTCCGCATTCGGCCCCACTTCAGCCTATGGCTGAAGACCTTCAACATCAAGATGAAGGTAGTAGGCGTCCAACAAGCGGAATGCGGCGAATCCATGGTGGGCAAAATGCCCAACGTTACATGGCTCGAGGGCTCCTTCGTGGAGACCGTAAAAGGGTGGCAATCGGGGTGGTTCTACATCACCGAGCCGCGTGATACCAACTGGGTGGCGGCCCCCGAGTTTTGATCTGGAATCCCCACGCGGCTCACTTCCTGGAAGGAGAAGGGCCTGTCTTGGGGTTCTTCGGTGGAGCTGGATGGACTCCAAAAGTGTATCCGGAACATGACAAGCAAGAAACTTAAGCTTGTCAACATAGTCCAGGTCATGCTATTCCGCCGGATCCTCCCGTGTCAACAACGGGCTTTCAACTTATGGGAGTTCGACCCGGCCCAGCACCAGACTCTACGCGAGCTCTACGACATGATGCATAAGGACGTCTGGAAGGTGCTGTTCAAGGGCACCGAGGTCCCTCCTTCTCTTACAGAGGACCGCGGGCTATGCGTGAAGCACCCTGCGAATCCGGTAAGTTCTGTACATCTGGTAGGGTATTTATTTCCCATAGCTTAACCATGTGCGGGGTCTGAGCTCCCATGCCTTTGACAGGACTGGGTGGAGACATCAGAGCAAGTTAACTGTCTGACCCCTCTGCCCGAAGACCCTGTGGACGCTCTCCTGACGGAGATCCAGACTCCGGCTCCTTATGAGGTGCCGGAGAAGACCAAGAAGAAGGCCAAGGGAACCTGAAAGAATTCCCGGCGCCAGGTGGTAGCGGACTCATCGTTCGATAACTCTGAGACGCACTCCTCCCATGAAAACGAGGAGGAGGAAGATGGAAACTCTTCCCTCCAGCCATGGGAGACAAGAAAAGGAAGGCCGCCCCAACCGGGGAGGCCGAAGGGTCCAAGAAGGGAAGAACTCTGCTTCCGGACTGTTCCACCACCGCCGCCGACGGCGAAGATGAGTGGTTACTCAGGGCCAAGCCCCTGGCGAAGTCGTAAGTATTCGGATATCGGAGTAACTCATAGCATACTTTTGTTGCACTGCTTCCCTAACGTCGAATATGATCATGCAGTCTGCCCCGAGCCCGTATCGACGTATCTTCGTCGGACGGTTCCTTGGACTCGTCGGATATGGCTAACGATCCGCTTCCATCCGCCTCCTCTCCTCGCCCTACGGACAATGCCGAGGTATTGTCTCAAGGGGCACCGAGCCGAGGTGAGACAGTCCCGGAGGCGCCTCAAGGCGACCTTCCGGACTCCAGGAGTAAAGGGAGCAAGGCTCCCAGGGGCTCCAAGTTCAGCCCGCAGCCGGACACCGCACCGGAACCTCCAGTGGTTCCGGACTCGGGCAGGCGGCCCCCTTCCAAGAGGGGCAAGCCGTCCGTGCCGTTGACCTCTATCCATCTAGAGGCGCGGATGAACTGTTGGGAGTGCTTCACGGCGCTTCCATCGACAAAGAGCACCGCACTATTATGAGTGCGGTGATGAAGAAGGTTCAGTCCGCCAAGAGCAGACTGGCTGAAGCCTGTACCAGCCTTCTAACAGGCTTTGAGGTAAGTATTTAAAATATAGGAAAAATATTACCGCATAGACAGTAGCCCCTGATGCTCTGTTTGGTGTTCACAAAGAAAAGCCGAATAGAGGATCAATTAATATCTGCAAGAGACTAATATAAGTATGTCAGTATGCGTATGCAGGCTTCGCTGCTGACCTCTGCCGCACTGACTGCGGAGGTCGCCACACTGAAGCAGGACTTCGAGCGGTCTAAGAAGGAGCTCGGCCTTGCAAAGAGGCAGATCGAGGAGAACAAAGGTAAGTAATACCTTGTCTATATATAAAAAAGAAAATGTGGTTGCGAACTGACAGGATCATCATGAATGTGCCACGGGCCATGACCGAAGTGGCGACCCTGAAGCAAGCACTATCCGAGGCCAAAAACAAAGCAGCCAAGGAGTGCACCGAGCGGGAAAAACAAGAGGCATGGGTGGGCGAGGTGCAACAAGAGCTCCAGGCTCTCGTGAAGAAGCACGAGGCTTTGGAGCTTGACTCGAAGACGCGAGAGTCCGAGCTTGCCGCGGCCCTCGAGAGCACAAAGCATGCCAAGGCTGAAGCCCAAAAGGCCCTCCAGGAAATTGTGGCGATGAGGAAGATAGTGGCGGGTAAGGCATTCAATATTCAAAGCAAGCGTGTGAAAGTAAATTACTTGTTACTTACCCGAGTCCGGAGCTCTCCAAGAGCATTCACAGATTTGCCCCGCAGAGTGTCGGATGCCGCGAAATATTACCAGGTCGAGGAGGGAAGCTCGACGGAGAAGTTGTTCTGGTCTCAGTATACTGGGACCGAACATCCGATGCCTATGAGCGACCAGCTGAAGCAACTGGTCGAGCTGCACAAGGCGGCCGAACAGGCCATGAGGGGCCTTATAGTCTGGATGTGGCCTGGCGACTCCCTTCCCAACAGCTACTTCAGCCTGGTGAGGTGGCTTGTGGATGCCTGCCCACGGCTGGAGGCCATAAAGCAGTCCGTCTGCATCAAAGGTGCACGCCGGGCCTTTGCCCGTGCAAAGGTGCACTGGGCCAAGATGGACACCGAGAAGCTGGTGAAGGAGGGGCTGCCACAGGGCAAGGAGCATCGCCACCCTGAGATGTATTATGAGGGTGTCCTGAAGAGTGCCCGTCTTGTGGCGGACGAGTGTGCGAAGGATGTAATTTTTGAATAAACTTGCTCGTGTGATCCTGTATTATGAAAACTTGTTCATATGCGCTATGCAACGCTTGTTTGAATTTAAAATATTACCTTCTGTGCAGCTGTTTATCAAATCTGAGAGATGGCCAGTCGTCGGCTTCTGCCCCCATGCCACAAGTGCTGGGGTGTTCGGGATAAAACTGAGCACTCTTTTTCCCATTTTTGGGTCCTTCGAGGAAGGTGCTCAGCAGAACGAACAAGGCAACCGGACAATAATGCTTTATCACTCTCACTTAGACACAGAAGTCTACAATTTTAAATTTTGGCGAAGCCCCTAGTATTCGGAAGGCCGAATTCGGGGCGCTATACACGCCTTAAGCCAGACAAAGCCGACTCCTTGCTCTAAGCGGCATAAGTCTTTAGGGACTCGAGACCTCTCAAACAGCGACCAACTCTCGCCTTATCATGATAGTCAGTTTTAGCTTTCTCTACTGAGGTGCTTAGCCTAGCTGAACCGGGGCACAATCGCAGTAGTTCTCCCAGTGCTACCTTAGCCGATATAGCGAAACGTAAGGTACCAAAACATGGGAGCTGGGCAAACCCAACTATTAACCCAAGACATGATTCGGAGCTGATGCATATAATGCTATAAGTTCGGAATGCTGCACTATCAAAAGTGTTCGGACTTCTCACGCCGTATTATGGGGTACGCTTAAGCCCCTGGCGTATAGGCCGTACCAGAGTGTACGGGTGCTGAATGTCATGAATGAACATATATATATATATATATATATATATATATATATATATATATATATATATATATATATATATATAAGAAAGAATAGAGAATGTGGTAATAGTCTAGTGCTATGCATTGTTTATTCAAAAAGGTGCGTCGAAGCAGAATGATACAAGTAGTGCGATAAGCAAAAAGTAGGACTATTTGACATGTCCCCTCCAAGGGCAAGCTAAGGAATGGTATTTAAAGTAAGTATTTCACTCGTTATCGGAGACCACCTGAGAGTTGCGTGGTGCGATGTGGCTTTTTGCCTCCTTGGTTGTTGCATCGTGTGTCCGGCAATCGTACTGCCAGACGGGGTTTCCAGAGATTAAAGTCCTGAAAGAGAGAAAGGTAACAAAGCGGGAAGCCCCTAGTGCGGTTGAGCCGCGTCTTGGGGCATGCCGTAGTCGTGCCCCCCTCCCCACCTGTGCCCATGGTATTTCCAGTGTGTAATTATGTACGCGTGGCATGGATTTTGCCGTTTGGATGGTACTGGGGTGGGGGCCGCATTGCTATGCAAGCTCGGAACGTGCCAGGCGGTCTTGGTGCCGATTACTCCGGGCGCGCTTGAAGGTGTCCGGGTCTTTAATCACCGAACTGGTGGATTGGCTTAAGAGGCTGCTTTGTGCTTCTGCTGCGAGGGCCGCAGTGTGCTCCTGCGTGCGGAGAGAGTGCTCTGTGTTTCCATTGACTGTGATGACCCCCCGTGGTCCTGGCATCTTGAGCTTGAGATATGCATAGTGCGGTACCGCATTGAATCTCGCAAATGTTGTTCGCCCGAGAAGTGCATGATAGCCGCTGCGAAACGGGACTATATCGAAGATTAACTCATCGCTTCGGAAGTTATCCGGGGATCCGAAGACCACTTCCAGTGTGACTGAGCCTGTGTAATGGGCCTCTACACCTGGTATGATGCCTTTAAAGGTCGTTTTTGTGGGTTTGATCCTTGAGGGGTCTATACCCATTTTGCGCATTGTGTCCTGATAAAGCAGGTTCAGGCTGCTGCCGCCGTCCATGAGGACTTGAGTCAGGTGAAATCCGTCGATGATTGGGTCTAGACCAGTGCGGCGAATCCGCCATGACGGATACTAGTGGGATGGTCCCTGCGATCGAAAGTGATAGGATAGGAGGACCATGGGTTGAACTTTGGGGCGACTGGCTCCAACGCGTATACATCCCTTAACGCACGCTTCCGCTCCCTCTTGGGGATGTGGGTTGCGTATATCATGTTCACCATTCGCACTTGTGGGGGGAACCTCTCTGCCCTCCGGTGTTCGGCTGTCGGGGCTCCTCCTCGTCATCGCTATGTAGCCCCTTATCTTTGTCTTCGGCGCTTAACTTGCCGGCCTGCTTGAACACCCAACATTCCCTGTTGGTGTGGTTGGCTGGCTTGTCGGGGGTGCCATGTATTTGGCACGAGCGATCGAGTATACGGTCCAAACTGGACGGGCCCGGAGTGCTTCTTTTGAATGGCTTTTTCCGCTGACCGGGTTTAGAGCCTCTGAATCCAGCATTGACTGCCGTATCCTCGGTATTGTCGCTATTGACACAACGCTTATGTTTGTTGCGACGTGACCTGCCATTGCTATCATTAGTATCTGAAGTACCACGGTTCTTTGATATGTTATTGCTGCGAGCCAGCCAGCTGTCTTCTCCCATGCAAAAGCGGGTCATGAGTGTTGCGAGGGCTGCCATGGATTTCGGCTTTTCCTGGCCAAGGTGTCGGGCGAGCCACTCGTCGCGGATGTTGTGCTTAAAAGCTGCTAGGACCTCTGCATCCGAACAGTCAATGATTTGATTTTTCTTTGTCAGGAACCGTGTCCAGAATTGCCTAGCCGATTCCTCTGGCTGCTAAATTATGTGGCTCAAGTCATCGGCATCTGGTGGTCGCACATAAGTGCCCTGGAAGTTGTCGAGGAATGCGGCTTCCAGATCTTCCCAACGGCCAATGGATTTTGCTGGCAGGCTGTTAAGCCAATGCCGAGCTGGTCCTTTAAGTTTAAGTGGTAGGTATTTGATGGCGTGTAGATCGTCACCGTGGGCCACGTGGATGTGCAGGAGGAAGTCCTCAATCCATACCGCAGGATCTGTTGTGCCGTCGTATGATTCGATATTTATGGGTTTGAAACCCTCTGGGATTTGGTGATCCATTACTTCGTCTATGAAGCATAGGGGGTGTGCGGCGCCTCTGTACTGGGCAATGTCGCGACGCAGCTCAAATGAGTCTTGTCCGCTGTGTTCGGCCAGGCCGGATTTACTTTTACTGTATCCGGCGTGACGGTTATCATCCCGCGTGGTGGCGCACCCTCGTGATCCGTAGATCGATCTTGCGTGTTTTGCTTTGTCCTCCAATACGTCTCGCAGGTCTAATGTGTTTCCCCGTGCCTTGACATTTTTATTTGAGTGGCGTCGGGGTGCAGGTTGAGCTTTTGGCTAAAATGCCTCTGTCGCGGCCACGAGGTGGCCGATCAGCCGCGTCATACGCTGGAGATGTAGGTTTTAATGCTTCCTCCTCCAGTCGGGGTAGCAACCTGCGCTTTGGGTAACTCTTGGAGGGGCGTTCGAGTTCATATTCCTCGGCCGCAAGGACATCAGTCCATCTGTCAGCTAGCAAATCTTGATCAGCTTGAAGCTGCTGCTGCTTTTTCTTAAGGCTATTTCTCGTGGCTATAAGCCGGCACTTGATGCGCTCTTGCTCGACAGGATCCTCAGGCACAACAAATTCGTCATCGTCGAGGCTTGCCTCGTCTTCGGAGGGAGGCATGTAATTATCATCCTCCGCCTCTCCATCTGCCGCTCTCTCGGGAGGGCTGGCTTCTCCATCCTCCTGCTCTAAATCTTGCTGGAGGGGAGTGCTATTATCTCCTGTGCCACTGTCACTGCTTTTGCTTTGGCGAGACTTAGAGCAGCGGCGCTGACGTTGGCGCTTGAATTATTTCTTGGAGGGGTCATCCTCCGCTGTCTCGTCACCATTGCCTTCTTTGGGTGTGTCCACCATGTATATATCATATGATGAGGTGGCTGTCCAGTACCCTGTGGGCAGTGGTTCCTCTTCGTCTCCCGCATCGTCGTCTATACCGTCAATGTCTTCGGAGTCGAAGTCGAGCATGTCGGTCAAATTGTCGACAGTGGCTACTAAGTGGGTGGTGGGTGGGCAGCGAATTTCTTCGTCATCCGCATTCCAATCCTGCCGAACATAGTTCGGCCAGGACTCTCCTGACAGGGAGAGAGACCTTAATGAGTTCAGTATGTCGCCGAAGGGCGAGTGCTGAAAGATATCCGTAGAGGTGAACTCCATGATCGGCGCCCAGTCAGATTCGATAGGCACGGGCGCAGGCAGTTTGGAGTCCGTGGCCGTGGAAGAATCCGGCAGTTCGGTGTCACGACTCTCGTGAAGGGTAAGGTTGATATCCAGCTCGATCGCCACTGAGAATACGGCCTCCGTGGCAGGATCTATCCACCCGTCCATGGATGGCGCAATTGGCTCCAAATTGAGGGTCGGAGCGGTCGCCGGTGCGGTCTCCTAAACGCTGTCCGATGGTAGAGCTAAATCATGCTCATCGTGACCGTGCGGCGCACTCGGCAGGGGCTCGAATCCGTCAAGGATCATGTCTCCGTGGATGTCGGCCATGTAGTTTAAGCTTCCAAACCTGCCCTGGTGGCCAGGGGCGTAACTCTTAATATGCTCCAGATGGCCAAGCGAGTTGGCCTGCAGTGCGAAGCCGCCGAATACAAAGATCTGTCTAGGGAGAAAAGTCTCACCCTGGACTGCATCGCTATCGATGATCGAAGGAGCCATCAAGCCTAATGGTGACGACACAGAGGAACTCTCAATGAAAGCACCAATGTCGGTGTCAAAACCGGCGGATCTTGGGTAGGGGGTCCCGAACTGTGCGTCTAAGGCGGATGGTAACAGGAGGCAGGGGAGACGATGTTTTACCCAGATTCGGGCCCTCTTGATGGAGGTAAAACCCTACGTCCTGCTTGATTATTCTTGATAATATGAGTAGTACAAGAGTTGATCTACCAGGAGATCGGAGAGGCTAAACCCTAGAAGCTAGCCTATGGTATGATTGTATGTTGTCCTACGGACTAAAACCCTCCGGTTTATATAGACACCGGAGGAGGCTAGGGTTACATAAGGTCGGTTACAGAGGAGGAGATATCCATATCCGTATTTCCTAGTTTTCCTTCCACGCCAAGTAGAGTCCCATCCAGACACGGGACGAAGTCTTCAATCTCGTATCTTCATAGTCCAGCAGTCCGGCCAAAGGATATAGTCCGGCTGTCCAGAGACCCCCTAATCCAGGACTCCCTCAGGTGTGTTGGGGACCCAATAGACTCTTTGTTATTTGGTTGCAGGGTTTCTTGAGAGAGACCATCTTCATCCTACGCCTCCTATGGATTGATAAACCTTAGGTCATCCACTTGAGGGAAATTTGCTACTGTCCTACAAACCTCTGCACTTGGAGGCCCAACAACGTCTACAAGAAGAAGGTTGTGTAGTATACATCAAGCTCTTTTCTGGCGCCGTTGCCGGGGAGGTGAGTGCTTGAAGGTATATCTTTAGAGATTGCAATAGAGTCTTTTAGTTTCTTGTTTTATCACTAGTTTAGTTTATAAAAGAAAACTATAAAAAATGGAATTGAGTTTGTCTCATACGCTTCACCTTTTTAATATCTTTCGTGAGTATGATGGAAAGGATAATTGTGCTCAAGTGCTAGAAGAAGAAATCTATAAAATGTTTGGCACTAAATATTTGAATGATGAGCATGATTGCAATGTTGTTAGTACGAATTCTTTGAATATCTATGATGCTAATGATATGCAAAGCCATAAGCTTGGGGAAGCTATGTTTGATGAAGATGATATTTTTTGTCCCCCAAGTTTTGATGAGCAAATTTATAATGATAATAACATGCCTCCTACTTATGATAATTATTGTGATGATACATATGCTATAAAAAGTAGTGAGGATTATATTTATAAAACTTTTCATGATTATGGTTACCCTTTTCTGAACATTACTCATTTAATGTGGAAACAATTTATAGTATCAAAGTCTCTTATGATACTCCCACTATCCCGAATGAGAAGAATTTTGCTTATGTGGAGAGTAATAAAATTTATATGCTTATAGATCATGAAAAGAATGCTTTAGGTTCTGGTTATATTGTTGAATTCATTCATGATGCTACTGAAAATTATTATGAGGGAGGAATATATCCTTTTAGGAATTGCAATAATATCAAGTTTCCTCTCTATGTGCTTAAAATCTTGAAGTTATGCTTGTTTTACCTTCCTATGCAAGTTGATTCTTGTTCCCATAAGTTGTTTGCTCACAAAATCCCTATGCATAGGAAGTATGTTAGACTTAAATGTGCTAGTCATATTCTTCAAGATTCTCTCTTTATGTTTCAATTCTTATCTTTTATATGAGCATCGCTGAAATCATCATGCCTAGCTAGGGGCATTAAACGATAGCGCTTGTTGGGAGGCAACCCAATTTTATTTTAGTTCCTTGCTTTTTGTTCCTATTTAGTAATAAATAATTCCTCTATACTCTGTTTAGATGTGGTTTTATGCTTTTAATTAGTGTTTGTGCCAAGTAGAACCTTTGGGAAGACTTGGGGAAAGTCTTGTTGATCATGCTGTAAAAAACAGAAACTTTAGCGCTCACGAGAATTGCTGCCATTTTTATTTGGAGAGTGCTATTGAGTTAATTCTTTTTACAGATGATTAATAGATACATTCCTCAGGTCCAGAAATTTATTTGAGAATTTTATGAGTTCCAGAAGTATACGTTTGATCCAGATTACTACAGACTGTTCTGTTTTTGACAGATTCTGTTTTTCGTGTGTTGTTTGCTTATTTTGATGAATCTATGGCTAGTAGTTTATAAACCATAGAGAAGTTGGAATACAGTAGGTTTAACACCAATATAAATAAAGAATGAGTTCATTACAGTACCTTGAAGTGGTGACTTACTTTCTTATACTAACGGAGCTTACGAGTTTTCTGTTAAGTTTTGTGTTGTGAAGTTTTCAAGTTTTGGGTAAAGATTCGATGGACTATGGAATAAAGAGTGGCAAGAGCCTAAGCTTGGGGATGCACAAGGCACCCCAAGGTAATATTCAAGGACAACCAAAATCCTAAGCTTGGGGATGCCCCGGAAGGCATCCCCTCTTTCGTCTTCATTCATCGGTAACTTTACTTGGAGCTATATTTTTATTCACCACATGATATGTGTTTTGCTTGGAGCGTCAATTTATTTTGTTAAGATTTGCTTGCTGTTATTTAGAACAATGTTTTGCATCTTTTATTCTAATAAAAGTGGCATTGATAGCCTTTACTATGCCTATGTTACAAGTCCACATGTTGCTGTTTGAAAACAGAAAGTTTACTGCTGTTGCAATAATTCCCTAGAAAAGTCAGAATGTGATAAAATGTTGAAACCTTTTGCATATTAAGCTCTGATAAATTTACTACAGTTGGAATTTTCTTTCATAATTTTTGGGGCTAGGGAAGTATGGATGTTGCAGCATTCTCTACAGACTATCCTGTTTAGGCATATTGCTGTTATGTTTGCATTGTTTGCATATGTTTGCTTCTTTAATGATTCTATTTGAGGATAGGACTATTAAATATGCAGAGGCATTTAGTATGCAATGTTGAATAATAATTTTAGTGATTTTGTACAGTAGAGTATGATAAGGTTTTGGCAATGGTTTATACTAACTTATCTCACGAGTTCTTGTTGAGTTTTGTGTGGATGAAGCTTTTGAGATTTAGGGAGACCGTGATATGAGAGGAATTAAGGAGACACAAAAGCTCAAGCTTGGGGATTCCCAAGGCACCCCAAGATAATATTTCAAGAAGTCTCAAGCATCTAAGCTTGGGGATGCCCCGGTTGGCATCCCACCTTTCTTCTTCAACAATTATCGGTTAGTTTCGGTTGATCCTAAGTTTTTGCTTCTTCACATGATGTTTGCCATTCTTAGATTCCATTTTATTTTGCTTTACTTGCTGTTTGAATAAATTATCATGGTCTGAAATTATTAAATGGGAGAGTCTTCACATAGTTGCATAATTATTCGACTACTCATTGATCTTCACTTATATCTTTCGGAGTAGTTTGTCATTTGCTCTAGTGCTTCACTTACATCCTTTTAGAGCATGGTGGTAGTTTTATTTTTAAGAAATAGATGAACTCTCATGCTTCACTCAGATTATTTTGAGAGTCTTAAATAGCATGGTAATTTGCTTAAAATCCTAATATGCTTGTTATGCAAGAATAATAAAATTATCTTATGAGTGTTTTGAATACTATGAGAAGTTTGATACTTGATGATTGTTTTGAGATATGAGGATGGTAATATTAGAGTCATGCTAGTTGAGTAGTTTTGAATTTGAAAAATACTTGTGTTGAAGTCTGTGATTCCCGTAGCATGCACGTATGGTGAACCGTTATGTGATGAAGTCGGAGCATGATTTATTTATTGATTGTCCTCCTTATGAGTGGCGGTCGGGGACGAGCGATGGTCTTTTCCTACCAATCTATCCCCCTAGGAGCATGCGCGTAGTACTTTGTTTTGATAACTCATAGATTTTTGCAATAAGTATGTGAGTTCTTTATGACTAATGTTGAGTCCATGGATTATACGCACTCTCACCCTTCCACCGTTGCTAGCCTCTCTAGTACCGTGCAACTTTCGCCGGTACCATAAACCCACCATATACCTTCCTCAAAACAGCCACCATACCTACCTATTATGGCATTTCCATAACCATTCCGAGATATATTCCCATGCAACTTTCCACCATTCCGTTTATTATGACACGCTTCATCATTGTCATATTGCTTTGCATGATCATGTAGCTGACATTGTATTTGTGGCAAAGCCACCGTTCATAATTCTTTCATACAAGTCACTCTTGATTCATTGCATATCCCGGTACATCGCCGGAGGCATTCATATAGAGTCATATCTTGTTCTAAGTATCGAGTTGTAATTCTTGAGTTGTAAGTAAATAAAAGTGTGATGATCATCATTATTAGAGCATTGTCCCAGTGAGGAAAGGATGATGGAGACTATGATTCCCCCATAAGTTGGGATGAGACTCCGAACAAAAATAAATAAATAAAAGAGGCCAAAGAAGCCCCCCCCCCAAAAAAGAGGCCATAAAAAAGAGAAGGCCCAAAAAATAATAATAAATGAGAGAAAAAGAGAGAAGGGGCAATGCTACTATCCTTTTACCACACTTGTGCTTCAAAGTAGCACCATGATCTTCATGATAGAGAGTCTCCTATGTTGTCACTTTCATTTACTAGTGGGAATCTTTCATTATAGAACTTGGCTTGTATATTCCAATGATGGGCTTCCTCAAAATGCCCTAGGTCTTCGTGAGCAAGCAAGTTGGATGCACACCCACTTAGTTTCTTTTTGAGCTTTCATACACTTATAGCTCTAGTGCATCCGTTGCATGGCAATCCCTACTCACTCACATTGATATCTATTGATGGGCATCTCCATAGCCCCTTGATACGCCTAGTTGATGTGAGACTATCTTCGCCAGTTTTGTCTTCTCCACAACCACCATTCTATTCCACCTATAGTGCTATGTCCATGGCTCACGCTCATGTATTGCGTGAAGATTGAAAAAGTTTGGGAACACCAAAAGTATGAAACAATTGCTTGGCTTGTCATCGGGGTTGTGCATGATTTAAATATTTTTTGTGGTGAAGATGGAGCATAGCCAGACTATATGATTTTGTAGGGATAGCTTTCTTTGGTCATGTTATTTTAAGAAGACATGATTGCTTAGTTAGTATGCTTGAAGTATTATTATTTCTATGTCAATATGAACTTTTGTCTTGAATCTTATGGATCTGAATATTCATGCCACAATTAAGAAGAATTACATTGGAATCATGCCAAGTAGCACTCCGCATCAAAAATTCTGTTTTTATCATTTACCTACTCGAGGAAGAGCAGGAATTAAGCTTGGGGATGCTTGATATGTCTCCAACGTATCTATAATTTTTGATTGCTCCATGCTATGTTATCTACTGTTTTGGGAAATATTGGGCTTTATTATCCACTTTTATAATATTTTTGGGACAAACCTATTAACCAGAGGCCCAGCCCAGAATTGTTGTTTTTTTTCCTATTTCAGTGTTTCGAAGAAAAGGAATATCAAACGGAGTCGAAACGGAACGCAATCAACTAGAGAAGTTATTTTTGGAAGGAAAGCTACCGGAAAAGCTTGGAGTGCACGTCAGGAAAGAAGGGAGGTGCCCACGAGGGTGGGGACGCGCCCACCCCCCTAGGGCGCGCCCCCTGCCTCGTGCCCCCCCCTTCGGTCCACCGACGTGCTTCTTTCACCCATATATACCTATGTATCCTAAAACTTCCAGAAGAGATAATAGATTGGGAGTTCCGCCGCCAGAAGCCTCCGTAGCCACCGAAAACCAATCTAGACCCGTTCTGGTACCCTTATAGTGTGATCCTATGATCCTATGATAATAGATTGGGGGCGGGAATCCTTCTCCGGTGGCCATCTTCATCATCCCGGTGCTCTCCATGACGAGGAGGGAGTAGTTCTCCCTCGGGGCTGAGGGTATGTACCAGTAGCTATGTGTTTGATCTCTCTCTCTCTCTCTCTCGTGTTCTTGAGGTGATACGATCTTGATGTATTGCGAGCTTTGCTATTATAGTGTGATCCTATGATGTTTCTCCCCCTCTACTCTCTTGTAATGAATTGAGTTTCCCCTTTGAAGTTATCTTATCGGATTGAGTCTTTATATATTTGAGAACACTTGATGTACGTCTTGCCGTGGATATCTGTGGTGACAATGGGGTATCATGTGATTCACTTGATGTATGTTTTGATGATCAACTTGCAGGTTCCGCCCATGAACCTATGCATAGGGGTTGGCACACGTTTTTGTCGTGATTCTCTAGTAGAAACTATGTGGCACTCTTTGAGGTCCTATGTGTTGGTTGAATAGATGAATCTGAGATTGTGTGATGCGTATCATATAATCGTACACACGGATACTTGAGGTGACATTGGAGTATCTAGGTGACATTAGGGTTTTGGTTGATTTGTGTCTTAAGGTGTTATTCTAGTACGAACTCTAGGGCTGTTTGTGACACTTATAGGAATAGCCCAACGGATTGATTGGGAAGAATAACTTTGAGGTGGTTTCATACCCTACCATAATCTCTTCGTTCGTTCTCCGCTATTAGTGACTTTGGATGACTCTTTGTTGCATGTTGAAGGATAGTTATGCGATCCAATTATGTTATCATTGTTGAGGGAACTTGCACTAGCGAAAGTATGAACCCTAGGCCTTGTTTCAATGCATTGCAATACCGTTTACGCTCACTTTTACCATTAGTTACCTTGCTGTTTTTATAATTTCAGATTACAAATACCTTTATCTACCATCCATATTGCACTTGTATCACCATCTCTTCGCCGAACTAGTGCACCTATAAAATTTACCATTGTATTGGGTGTGTTGGGGACACAAGAGACTCTTTGTTATTTGGTTGCAGGGTTGCTTGAGAGAGACCATCTTCATCCTAAGCCTCCTATGGATTGATAAACCTTAGGTCATCCATTTGAGGGAAATTTGCTACTGTCCTACAAACCTCTACACTTGGAGGCCCAACAACGTCTACAAGAAGAAGGTTGTGTAGTAGACATCAAGTAACGCCTTAAGCAAGATGACATGATGTAGACAAAATAAACTCACGTATGAAATAAATCTCATTTTTTACCCTTAATAGCAACAATACTTATGTGTCATGTCCCCTTCTATCACTGGGATTGAGCACTATAAGATCAAACCCATTACAAAGCACCTCTTCCCATGGCAAGATAAATCAATCTACTTGGCCAAACCAAATCAATAGATCGGGGAATAAATACAAAGCTATAACAATCATGCATAAAAGAGTTCAGATAAAAATCAAATAATATTCATGGATAGATCTGATCACAAACTCACAATTCCTCAGATCCCAACAAACACACCGCAAAAAGTCATTACATCGAATAGATCTCCAAGAACATTATATTGAAGATCAAATAGAGAGAAGAAGCAATATAGCTACTAACTATGGACCCATAGGTCCATGGTAAACTACTCATGCATCATTGGAAGGGCAGCAAGGATGATGTAGAGCCCCTCCATATCGAATCCCTCTATGGCAAAGTGCTGGAAAAGGCCTCCAAATCGGACCTCCTGGTTCAAGAACTTGTGGCGGCGGAAAAAGTATTTCGTGGGCTCCCCTATTGGTTTCACGATTTTAGATAATTTATAGAGGTGGAGTTAGGTCAAACGGAGCCACGTGGGCCCCACACGCAACCAGGACACGCCCTGGTGCCTCGTGGGCCACTATCCATCTTCTCGTCCCCTCCTGAAGCTTCCAGGGTCTCTTATTGCCAAAAAAATCTCCAAAAAGTTTTGTGGAATTTGGACTTCGTTTGGTACTGATATTCTGCAAAACCAGAAACAAGCAAAAATAGCAAGTGGCACTAGGCACTAAGTTAATAGGTTAGTCCCAAAATGATATATAATTGCCTGAAAGTGTATACAAAACATCCAATATTGATAGTATAATAGCATGGAATAATCATAAATTATAGATACGTTGGAGACGCATCACCTTCCGATGATGTGTGAGTATTTTACCACAGAGCTATGGGTCCATAGTTAGTAGCTACATGGCTCTCTCTCTCTCTCTTTGATCTTCAATATAACGTTCTCCTTGATGTTCTTGGAGTTCTATCCGATGTAATCACTTTTCGCGGTGTGTTTATTTGGATCCGATGAATTATGAGTTTATGATCAGACTATCCATGAATATTATTTGGTTTTCCTCTGAACTCTTTTATGCATGATTGTTATAGCTTCGTATTTATCTCTGGTCTATTGATTTGGTTTGGCCAACTAGATTGATTTTTCTTGCAATGGGAGAGGTACTTTGTAATTCGATCTTATGGTGCTTAATCCCAGTGACATAAGGGGGCATGACACGTATTTGTATCATTACCATTAAGGATAAAAAGACAAGGTTTATTCATGCATTTGTTTACTTTGTCTACATCATGTCATCTTGCTTAAGGCGTTACTCTGTTCTTTACGAACTTAATACTCAATATGCATGCTGGATAGCAGTCCGTGTGTGGAGTAATAGTAGTAGATGCAGGCAGGAGTCTGTCTACTTTGTCTTGGACATGATGCCTATATACATGATCATTGCCTTGGATATCGTCATGATTATTTGCTTTTCAATCAATTGCCCAATAGTAATTTGTATACCTGTCGGTGTCAAAACCGGCGGATCTCGGGTAGGGGGTCCCGAACTGTGCGTCTAGGCAGGATGGTAACAAGAGGCAAGGGACACGAAGTTTTACCCAGGTTCGGGCCCTCTCGATGGAGGTAAAACCCTATGTCCTGCTTGATTAATATTGATGATATGGGTAGTACAAGAGTAGATCTACCACGAGATCAGAGAGGCTAAACCCTAGAAGCTAGCCTATGGTATGATTCTTGTTGTGTAGGTTGTCCTACGGACCTAAACCCTCCGGTTTATATAGACACCGGAGAGGGTTAGGGTTACATAAAGTCGGTTACAATGGTAGGAGATCTACATATCCGTATCACCAATCTTGCCTTCCACGCCAAGGAAAGTCCCTTCCGGACACGGGACGAAGTCTTCAATCTTGTATCTTCATAGTCCAGGAGTTCGGCTGAAGGTATGGTCCGGCCATCCGGACACCCCCTAATCCAGCACTCCCTCAGTAGCCCCTGAACCAGGCTTCAATGATGACGAGTCCGGCGTGCAGATTGTCTTCGGCATTGCAAGGCGGGTTCCTCCACCAAGTACTTCATAGAAGATGTTGAACACAAAGATAGTGTCCGGCTCTGCAAAATAAGTTTCCACATATTGCCATAGAGAGAATAATATTTACACAAATCTAATCTGCTGACATATTCTGTAGTGTGACACACCACGGCCAAGCCTTTATCCGAGTCGTTTTATTATCCCACCTCAGCGCGTCATGCGAGGCAGTTTCCTTGGCACGTCTTGTTAAAGCAGAGATCGTGTCCCCTTATTCCGGGATTCTCATCAATACGGGCGTGGGTAACCCAACCGCTTCTAGGACTCCTAGATTATAGGCAAGTCCAAACAGACACAGAGAGGATGCTTGATATTCACCCTATTTATAAAGGGTCAAGGCTTTTATTTTTCCCTCCCCTGCTCAATCGAATCCTTCCCCCACCTCCAGCTCAAGCGCCCAAAGTTCAGGTCAGGTGCTCCGAACCTTTAGTCATGTCCGGATCTAGACTTCAAGGCCGATGGGTGCCTTCCTCCGTCACGGAAGAAGACATCAAAAAGTTGAGGGGGGCCAGATATCTGACCGCCAAGATTCTGCATCGGCTGCCTGCCCAAGGGCAGGCCGTCCCCTCCCCCGAAACCAACGAGATTTTCGTGTTCGTCTCTCACTTCCTCCGAGGTCTAGGCCTTCCTCTGGATCCTTTCGTCAGGGGTTTGATGTTTTATTATGGGCTAGATTTCCATGATCTAGCTCCGGACTCCTTTCTTCATATCACGACATTTATTGTCGTGTGTGAGGCCTTCCTCTGGGTTACCCCTCACTTTGGCCTGTGGCTCAAGACCTTTGAAGTAAAGCCGAAGATGATCGAGGGGCAACATGCGGCATGTGGAGGTGCCTCAATACGCAAGATGACGGGAGCTTCATGGCCCAAAGGTTCCATTCCAGAGGTGTCTGAATTGTGGCAACAGGAGTGGTTCTACATGACGGCTCCTAGAAGTGCCAAGTGGGCGGCCGCCCCCGTTTTCCGCTCGGGCCCTCCATCACAACTGATGTCATGGATTAGCAGAGGACTGAGCTGGGGTCCAGCCAAGGACGTGCCTATACTACAAAGCTGCATTCGAGATCTCTTTAATGGAGATTTTAGTTTGGTTGCGCTAATACAAGTTATGCTGGTCTGTCAAGTCCAGCCTTCCAAACGCAGGCCCCTTCGCTTGTGGGAGTTCAATCCCGAGGGACCGTGTGTCATTCAAAATTTCCTCGGCCTGACGCACGAGGAGATGTACAAGTCATTCTTCGGACCTTAGGTAGAGTGTCCGGAAATCACCGAGGACGTGGGCCTGAGCAGTAACCGCGCCGCCGAACAGGTAAGGAATCTTCCAGCCGAACATGCTATCTCTCATTTGTTACGAAGTTATTTCTGAAAGTTTGCTTTTTGACCAGGACTGGCTAACAAAGGCGAAGTTGATTCGGTGTTGGTCCCCCCTCCCTGAGGGTTTGGAAAATACGGTACTGGAAAAGATGCTCCAGGTCGCACCCTGCCCGGAGCCCTTGAAGGAAGATACCGGGGAGGATAATACGGGTGGACGCGGGCCCCCAACGCTGCCCATTCTAACCGAGGGAGCGAGCGTCTCCATGAAGGAAGATGACCGGAGGAGGAAAAGGACTGCGCCCGGGGATTCGGAAGCCGAAGCTTCCAAACGGGAGAAGAAGTCTCCTACAAAGGGTCCTACCTTGAGGGGTGCTTTTGTCGCACAAAGTCCGCGGGGGGATCAATTCTCCAGCGAGTCGTAAGTGACCCGAAATACTGTAATAGCACAGGTATGCCATCTTTTCTTCTGAGGAAATAACCACTGCATATATCTTTTGTAGTTCGGGCCTTAGCCCCTCTCAAATGAGCTTGTCTTCTGTGGAGACATCATCAACATCTATCAAGTACCTACGCATAAACTTCCATCTCCTTCCATTTACATTACTTGTAATTTGCCTCTCATTTTCATCTCCCCCACTTCTAAAACTTTTTCACAAAAACACAAAAACTTTTCGTTTGCCTTTTTGCTCGATTCCTTGATTTTATTGCCTTCATGTCAACACACCAAAATAGAAAAGGAACAGGAAAAGTAAAGACATATGTATCCTCGTTCAAAAGATCCAATTATGATGAACCAATTGATAGTGAGTTGAGTACACTAGATTATCTTTACGAAGTTTTGCTTAAAGACCGTGAATCTGAAAATTGTGATGAAGTTTTAAAAGGAGAAAATTTATAAAGTGATTCATGATAGCTCCTTGAATGAAAAGCATGATTCCAATGATGTTGTTATGAATTCTATTAAAGTCAATTGGGACAATGATATTCAAAGCTATAAGCTTGGGGATGATAATTTTGTTATGTCCACTCTTTATTGCAATGATCATGATAGGGGTGATAATGCTTCTTATAATCTTGAAAACTTATTTAAGCTTCATGATGAATAGGAAATTGACAATAATTTTTGCAATGATATTGAAAGTGGGTTTCGAAGAGTGTTAACTTTAGAAAAAGGAATCCCACTTATTTGGAGAGTGTTCAGTCTCATGAACCTCTTGATAAAAGTGGGTTTGGAGAGGTCATGAATTTAGTTGATGCTAATCCCACTATCTTGGAAGATTATAAGACCTTTATGCATGTGGGTCATGAAGAGAAAAATTTATATGATAGCTATATTGTTGAATTTGATTATGAGCCTACATGTAATTATTGTGTGTGTGTGAGAGAGATAAGAAAATATTGTTGTAGAAATTTTCATGTTACTAAATTACCTCTCGTTATGTTGAGATTGTCAATGTTTTATTCTTCTACCTTGCATATGTCAAGGAGCTTGAAACTGCATCGGTATTTCCCCAAAGAGGATGGGATGATGCAGTACAACTACGATAGGTATTTCCCTCAGTTATGAAACCAATGTATCAATCTAGTAGGAGAACCAAGCAACACTATGTAAACGGTACCTGCACAGAAAGAACAAATCCTCGCAACCCAACGTGTAAGGTGGGTTGTCAATCCCTCCCCAATAAAAAGATAGATTGGTTTATATGTGTGTGGATAAATAAAATGCGAAATAAAAGATGCAAATAAAAAGTGCATCAAAGTATTTTTTGGGTTTTTGGAATAATAGATCCAAAAAATGCGATGAAAAATAGATCTGAAAGCAATGTGATAGAATATAGACCCCGGGGCCCATAGATTTCCAATGTCTACTACGCAACTTTATTCTTGTAGACTCGTGTTGGGCCTCCAAGCGCAGAGTTTTGTAGGACAGTAGCAAATTTCCCTCAAGTGGATGAACTAAGGTTTATCAATCCGTGGGAGGCATAGGATGAAGATGATCTCTCCCAAACAACCCTGCAATCAAATACAAGAAATCTCTTGTGTCCCCAACTGTAACACCCCAGATATAACTTTCCATATTTGCAACTCCCACTCTTGCCATTTTCGGCTTTGTGATATGAGATTTCCTTCATGGTTGGGTTTTTGTCTTCGTCTTGTATTTTGTTCATGTCATGCATTTCATATCATGTCATCATGTGCATCGCATTTGCATTCGTGTTCGTCTCATGCATTTGGTCATTTTCCCCGTTGTCCGTTTCGCAATCCGACACTCCCACATGCACCCAGCGCACCCCTCTTGTCTCTTTTCGTGAGCGGGAGAAAAACATTCTCGGAATGGGCCGAGATTTGTCAAGTGGCCTTGGTACATCACCGGTAGACCGCCTGTCAAATTTCGTTCCATTTGGAGGTTGTTTGACGCCCCAATGGTTAACCGGGTAACCGCAAAAGCCTCTTTGGTGTTGCAGCCCAACACCTCTCCAAAACAGCCCAATAACCTATCTAAACCCCCTCCATGCTCTCCGTCATTGGATCACGATCGTGTGGGAAAAAACCGCACCTCACTTGGACTCTCCTAGCTCCCTCTACCTATAAATATGTGCCTCTCCCCCAAAATTTTGCAGATGAAACCCTAGCCTAGCCCCTCTCCGCTGCCGGACACGTCCAGATCGGACCAGACAAGTCCCCGCCGCCTCCCTCCTTCACTCGTGCGCCACCATGTGTCGCTGTCGTCCTCCTCCACCGCGCGGTCCTGCGAGCCCATCCGCGGCCGGCTGGGCCCGGTCGCCATCGCCCTGCGCATCCCGCGTCCCCACACCTTCGCCAGAGCTCCCCGCTGCCTTCGCCGGAGCTCTCCACCGCAGCCTCACCGCCCGAGCGCCCTGGTCCCCTGCGCCGCCATACCTCGCCGCAGTTCTCCGCGCCGCCCCACGCGACCTTTCCTCGGCCTCCACCGGTGACCTGCTCTTCGCCAGATCCAGATCGACACCGCCTTTGCTGCCCAACAGCCGCCGCCACGCCATGATAGGGCTCCGCCTCTGGGGACCCTCGTCGTCCCGCACCAGACATGCCCGTCCCCGCCGGATCCGATCGGTCCCCTCCGTCCTCGGCCTCGCTCCGCGCCGCTGGAGGTCGCCGCACCACCGCCCGATGCTCTGCCTCGCGCCGCCGGCGTCGACTGCGTCTCGGTCGAGTGGTCGACCAAGCGCTCGTGTGGACCCGCCTCGTGGTCTTCCCCGACTGGCCCAGCAGCGCCGGCCCAGATCCAACCTCCCGTCAGCCTGCCTTGCCTCCTCTTCACTTGGGCCGAGCCCATGGTGAGCAGCCCCTGTTCTCCGCCACGTGCACGAGTTAGTTATAGGACGCTCGGTTCGGTCCAGTAAAACTTTGACTATGTCCCTGCATATTCATAGCATGTGTGCATCTTTGTCGCGTCATATCCGTGTGCTCGTTGCTCCGATTCATGCATATGGTATGATGAAATGTTCATCCCGTTATGCTCTTCATGTTAGTGCCATTTGGATGTATGTTCCTATTCATATTGATGCCATTATCCTCGTTGCAAGAGTGCTATATGATGTTAGCTGCTGTCTGTTAACAGAACTTGATGATTTGTCATTTTCGTTGCGTTCTGTGTGTGCATCCTATGAGCATGATGTCTACATGTTTTATGATCTCCATCATGCCATATTTACAGGGGTGCAAGTATTGTATTTTTGTGATCTATGTGGTGACTAGCACAAGCATGCAAAGTAGGCCTCGTGATGTTGTTGTTTTCAGGCACTTAGGATTTTGCTAAGTCCTTTTCCTGATATAATTTTGATGCCATGTAAACTTGTTGCTACCATGAGATACATGCTTATTTTCAGATACTACAATAAGGATGTTTTGAACATATGGTCTTGCTCTATCCATTAATGCCTCTAGTTGCAATTATGGAGTGCTCTTGATTGTCATTACCATGCTCTACATTTGCTAAATATTGTTCCTGATAGATTGTTAACATGATAATCAATATTGCCATGTGTTTTGGTAGTGATGCACATACCCTATGAACTTTCTCTTGCAACATTTAGCTTCATGAACGTGTCTTCTTACAGTTGGTATGCTTTTGTTGTCATGTAATGCTTTGTGGTGAGTGGCATGAGCTTGCAAAGTTGCTATCATGAATCTGTTTCTGCCATGTCCTGAAATTCCACAAAGTCTGAATCTGTTTATAAAATTTGCTATGTTTGCATGGGTGTAATCATATTTTATTTTCCTTTTTTGCTAATGATCAGTAAGGGAGTTTTGTTAAGTGTGTTTAGCACTAGCATAACGTGCCTTTTTTCCATTATATGTTCATGTAGCATGTTGTTTGCCTACTCTAAACTTTGCTTCCTGATGTTGTTTTTAACATGTTAGTATTTTCACTAAGTCTATGAAACTGATATCTTTTGCACTTTTGCCATGCTTGTTTGAACATGTTCTAGTATGATTTAGCCGTAGGTCAGTGTTCATGTTTTGTCATGCATCTCTTGTACATCACTGCCATATGCTTTGTCGCTATGTTGGAGTGCAGTAGCTTAGTTTCTTGTTGCATTCTAAGTGCTATCATCCTGTTAATCGCAGATTTGCGGCATCCTTGTATTAATTGTCATTTGCAAACCGTGCATCCGTTTCCGGTGATCCTTATATCGATTTCGACCAAAATCACCTCATATTTTCAGCGGCATACTTGGTTTGCCAAGTTGATGCCTTGATCATTCTTTCCCTTCCGGAGAACGCATATGCATTGCATATCATATCTTGCATATCATGCCATGTATTGCATCATGTTGCTTGTGCATTGCACCGTGATTGATTGTTGTTCCATTGCTTGGATATGGAAAGGATTCGCACTCCTACAGAGTCTTCAATCTCTTTCATTACAAAGTGGTTGAAACAGTGGATGTGCGGTTCAATGAGACCAACGGTTCACAAAGAGAGCAACTGCCAAATGTGCTAGATGAAGTTCCATCCAGTGAATCAATCAAGCTAATGGGAACTGGAGAAATTATACCTTCTGAAGCTCATCCTGAAGAAGAACTTATCATCTCAGCACCTGATCAACATGAAGATAATGCTCAGCCTGAAGACATTCCTTCTAACAACGACAATGATCAACAAGAGCAAAATCTTCGCCCTGTACATCCTCGCGTTGCCAATGAAGTGCAGATTGAAAGAATAATTGATAGCATCAATGCTCCTGGTCCACTCACTCGTTCAAGGGCAACTCAGCTAGCAAATTTCTGTGGGCACTTCGCATTCGTCTCAATAACAGAACCCAAGAAAGTTGAAGAAGCCTTCATGGAACCTGAATGGATTCAAGCTATGCAAGAAGAGCTTCAACAGTTTGAGCTGAATAATGTATGGGAACTAGTTAAGCGTCCTGATCCATGGAAGCACAATATAATAGGCACCAAATGGATATACCGCAACAAGCAAGATGAGCATGGTTAAGTTGTCAGAAACAAAGCTCGTCTCGTTGCTCAAGGATATACTCAAGTGGAAGGCATTGACTTAGATGAAACATTTGCTCCTGTGGCTAGACTTGAAGCCATACGCATACTGCTGGCCTATGCAAATCATCATAACATACTTCTATATCAAATGGATGTGAAGAGTGCTTTTCTCAATGGCAAGATTGAAGAAGTGTATGTTGCACAACCGCCTGGCTTTGAAGATCCAAAACATCCTGACATGGTATACAAGCTTAACAAGGCATTGTATGGCCTCAAACAAGCCCCTCGGGCCTGGTATGTCACACTCAAATACTTCCTGAAGAGCAAAGGCTTCATTCCTGGTTCCCTAGACCCCACTCTCTTCACGAAGACATATGATGGTGAACTGTTTGTGTGCCAAATATATGTGGATGACATTATCTTCGGCTGCACCAATCAGAAGTATAGTGAAGAGTTTGGATATATGATGTAAGAGCAATATCAGATGTCCATGATGGGAGAGATGAAGTTCTTCCTCGGTCTTCAAATACGACAACAACGCAACGGCATCTTCATATCTCAAGAGAAGTATCTCAAAGATTGCCTGAAGAAGTTTGGTATGCAAGACTGCAAAGGCTTCATGACACCAATGCCAGCCAAACATCATCTGGGTCCCAACGACAATGGTAAAGAGTTCGATCAAAAGGTATACCGCTCCATGATTGGTTCTTTACTTTATCTATGTGCATCTAGGCCAGATATTATGCTTAGTGTTTGCATGTGTGCTCGACTTCAAGCGGCACCAAAGGAGTCGCATCACTTAGCTGTGAAGCGAATTCTTCGATATTTGGCTCACACCCCAACTCTAGGATTATGGTATCCAAAGGGCTCAGAGTTTGATCTGGTTGGATTCTCGGATGCTGATTATGCTAGTGACAAAGTTGATCGCAAGTCTACACCAGGCACATGTCACTTTCTAGGACGATCACTTGTATGTTGGTCTTCAAAGAAGCATAACTGTGTATCTCTCTCCACTGCTGAATCTGAATACATTGCTGCTGGATCTTGCTGCGCTCAGCTTTTGTGGATGAAGCAAACACTCAAGGACTATGGCATTCATCTGAAGCAAGTGCCACTTTACTGCGACAACGAAAGCGCCATCAAGATTGCCAACAACCCAGTTCAGCACTAGAAGACAAAGCACATTGAAATTCGTCATCACTTTCTCAGAGATCATGTTGTGAAGGAAGACATTGATATCATACACGTCAACACTGAAGAGCAATTGGCAGATATCTTCACCAAGCCCTTGGATGAGAAGAGATTTTGCAAGTTACGGTGTGAGCTAAATATCCTGGAATCCTCAAATGTCCTGTGATGAGGCACACATCCTAACCCTTATGCATATTGATGACTTAGATGTGCAACACATGAAGTAAAGTATATCTTCAATCAATGAAGACATACATTCTAAGTGTGAATACATTAATGTGGAATTTGACTTCGGAGCGCCATGATAATTGTGCGCCGTGTCTGGGTCTAATACTTCCTATACGGTGGGTAACGCCACCACCAAATGCTCTATTTTGAAGTGTTTCACTCATGGCGCTACATTTGCTATGTCTTCACATTTAGTTTGGCTTCAATCTCAACATATCTTCATGATTATCTTCACTATGTTGACTATATATATATATATATATACTAGTGTTCTGTCCTCTACAGCATTCACGTATAGCTATGTCTTCTTGTTGAATCTTTTGAACTAAGTGAATGTGATCGGACCCTGACCTCTCTATGCTTTCTATCTCAAATTCTATCTCTCCAAATCATATGCATTCTATTGAAACTGTCGAATGTCTTCTCTGCATCCTTGTCAGCAGAAGATACAGAGACAACCATTAAGTCCGTTTTCAATGCTCATTCCTCCACATGAAACCCGGAGAAGTAGGAACGACCACCCGACAATCCAGGCGTGCGAGGGACGTGGAACAAACCCCAAAATTCCGCATAATGGCCACGTGTTCCTCAGATGCGAATCGCCAGGGGCACCTGTGTAATAACGAAGTGCCGCCCCTGTACCTATAAATACAAACTTCACGGCGGTCATTATCTCTTCTCCCACTCTCACATGAACCCTAGCGCCACCGCTAGCCCTCGACGACGTCGGCGACGAAGCGGTTCGCTGCCGCAACCTCTCCGACGCCGTCTTCACGCCGACCGCGGACATCGTCCTCTCCACCGTCGCTGTAGGTGTCCTCTGTCGCCAAGTTAGGGCACGAAAGATCGAACTGCTCGGCCTCATCTTCCACTCCGTCTAGCAGTTCTTAGTGTGGTAAATAAAACTTCCTTTTTACAGCACTGTTGATCCTATGGCTTTGTCACTTTCTGCCACAAGCAGTTTCTATTCACACAAGTTAGATCTCTCTCATACTGCATCTCATAACATGCCTAGTATATTCACTTGTGCTTCACAAAGTATTTAGATTCGTCACTTGTACTGATCTGTGGATTCGTACAAATCTGGAACCAACTCCTTATCTATGAGTGAATGTCTTCGCACGATGAGGTCAATGTCTTCTAAACTGATTTATCTTCAAAATCTTCTGAGAATGCATATGACCTCTTCCCCTTCCCTCGCACCTTAATGCTGTCACAGGTACATGTCCGTGGGAGAATCCTTTGGTTCTCATAGTCTGCATTCATTTGCAGAATTCTTACAGCATCGCGTAAATTCTCCCGAAGCCAGGTCATGCTGGTCCAGCAAGCGAAAACCTTTGAAGCCTTTGAACGTGTTGAAGCCTTTCAAGTTAAAGTTTATGGCTTCAGAGAAATCAGTAAGGAAGGGTGGCAGAAAGCGTCATGGAGAAACATCCAGAGATCTGCCAGATGATCTCTCAGAAATGTACAAGACAGATCCTGAAGAGGATTACAATCAGCGCAAGACCCGAATCCAATGGATTCGAAGATATTGGGCAGAACAATGGTTCAAATACCGATTTGTAACCCAGGAATATGCTGAGAAAAACGCCATCAAGAGACCGTGGGGAGACATCCTATACAAGAATCTTCTACCCAGGTCCAGAGATGAAGCCATTGAACAAGGCTTCTATCCCTGCATGGTCCGTGGGCCACAGCCTGCTGATGCACACCCATCGTCACTACTCTGGTGTCGTGACGACAATCTGTTCAAGCGCAACTTCCAATTTGCCCAGAACTCAGCGAAGCAAAACAAGAAGACATTGGGACTAGACTTCAACCTTGGTCCCTCAGCTCCAAGGGCTGATGGCACACGAGATGCAGAACCCAATGTCATCGGTCCTTTCTACAACCTTGAAGGCCTCATCACCCACATCTTGGTTCAAGGGACTGCAGTGAATGAGCCTGCAGCTGACGCTGAATCAGATGAAGCGCCTGCAGTGTCGAAGCCAAAGAAGATGAAGAAGCGTAAAGCTTCAAAGCCTGTCCCTTCACCAAAAATCTCACGGGCGAAGCCACTGGCAACTGCACCTCCTTAAGACAGTGTGCAGTCTGAAGACTTATCACGCATCTCCAAGCCCTAGGAGGTCAAGATGCCTCTGCCTCACACCGGCCAAGAGCTAATAGCTGCTGCCATTCTGCGCAATGATGCCATCGATCTGTCAAGTGATGAAGATCTTGCAGATGACGCTCTTGAGCAACTCATCAAGAGCAAAGAAGAAGAAGAAATCTTCAATGATCTGCCTCTCTTTGATGTGACAATCATCCACAACTTTATTGATGAGTGGTTTGACACGCCAAACATCAGCTTCGAAGATCTGCAGCTACCCATTGGCCTCAGTGTCGCCTTCCAAGGCGCCATTGCTTCAGAGCTAGCTGTCGCCCAGCGCATTGTTGAACTGAAGCAAAAGATTGACTATGAAAAGGCTCAGTTCAAGAAGCATATGGCCAAGCTCAGCATGCAAGAAGTGAAGAACTTCAAGATCATGATGCACGAGCTAAAGGAAGCCTTTCTAAAGAAACGTGCAGAGGCTCAGGGTTCACGTGAGTGCATGAAGGTTCTGGCTGACAGATGTGTGCAAGCGTACAATGAGGCTGAGAAGCGCAAGGCCCTTGGGCGTCCCGGCATCGACCCCAGGATGGCCGCAAAGAAGAAGAAGAAGCCTGCTACGGCTGAACCCGACGCACCAAGGCAGGAAGCAGTTCCTATTGTCTTCCCAACAAGAATGACTTGCTCGAAGCCAAAAAGCCGGTCATTCGCTTCAAAGCTCAAGAAGACAAGGACTGCTGAGGCTGAAGCCAGGAAGAGGAAACATCCTGAAGCCTCTCCTACTGCCCCCTCCAAGAAGGAGAGGAAGACCAAGAAAGATCTGGCTGCTCCCACAGAGCCTTTGATAGTTGAACCCATTTCTATGGTCTATCCTGAAGCTGAACGCCAACTGACTATCCATGAGCCTGCTTCCACAGAGGCTCATGAAGCTGAAGACTTTCCAGCAGCTGACCCCATCGCTGCTGAAGACATTGGTCAACATAACCATGTAGAAGATGGTGCAGTCCTTCCTCAGCTCGAGAACAGCGAACTCATCAGCATTGGTCGTCCACTGACGCCAATTGCACAGGATGCTTCATGGGCGGATCGCCCACAAGAGGAAGAAGACTTTGAGGCCCAGCCAACTCCAACTACACAGGCGTCGCCTGCGTTGCGCAGGCTTCGCAAAGGTCCAAGGCCTCAAGTCTCTGCTGAAGACAATCCGACTGCATCAGCCGCGGAAGAAGAAGTCCCCCAAGTTGCCACTCCCATGTCCCACCAAGAAGCAGTTCTCAAGGAGAACGTGCTTGAAAATCTTGCGGCTGCCACAACCACCAATGAAGCTAATGTGGAGCCCTCCCCAACAAAAGCATCCGAAGACAGTGAAGCCACTGATCCCGCCACTTCTGTTCCTGAGTCTGCTGCCGGTCCCTAGTTCGACTATCATGTTGAGCACAGGCCTCAGGTACAGAAGCCAATCCCAAGATTGCCAAGGTTCCCGGGTCCTGCATCAGCACCTGGCTCCTTCAATATCAATGGCTTTAGAGCAGACAACACATTCTTCGATAGCTCCAGGAACCCCTACTCAAGGGAAAGGATATCATCTGATTGGTTCTGGAGCTATCCGCAGTGAAGCTATTACTCATGCATTCTTTACAACCAAGGTCGCATCTTCCCACACAAGCGCCTTGACATTGAAGCTATAGCTAGTCTGCCCTGTCTGGAAGAAGCTTTGGATTGCTTCAAGGAAGTTGGACTGCTGCCGTTCGTTACTGACCAAGAGCATTGGAATGAAGAGCTGCTGCTCCAATTCTATGACACACTTCACATCTGCGGGTATAGCAGAGATCCGAAGACTTGGGTCCTGGAGTGGACGACTGGAAACGTTCATCACAAAGCCAAAGCCTTTGACATCATTGAGCTCACTGGTTTGCCCACTCCTGGCGATCTCTACGAGCGTGGCTGTCAGCTGCATACTGAAGCTATTGAGAGCATCTTTCAGAAGCCTGAACCTGATATGAGTCAGATGCTCAGCATGATGAAGCCATTGCCCCAAGATGCTGCTTATCCCACGGAGTTCTTCGTTGAAGACCTTGAGTATCTGCCAAGAACCATTTATCACATCATCAGGCGAACTCTCTGGCCCATCAAAGGGCACTCTCCACATGCCAAGCTTGAGGGTGCAATGAAGACTTTGATCTTCTATATTCTTCATGGAAAATGCTTCAATGCACAGGACTTCTTCATTCGCCAACTCGCTGCATCAGGCTCTAATCTGTTTGGCTTGAAGTTCTATGCCCCATGGGTAATGCGGTTAATCAAACTTCACTCCGATATCTCATATCAGCCATCTGCTCGCAATCATCGGATTTTTCTGCCTGATGTGGATATCTCTATTGAACCCATCTATCCTGAGCCTGCCGAGGAACCTCTAAGTCTTCAGAATGTAGAGCATTAGAGTTTCTCTCAGAACATTGAAGGAGTTGAAGCAGTCACTCGGGTGTATCCTTTGGCTGGCACTACACGTGCACCACACCCTGCTTCCATTGAAGCCACTGATGGTACAACTGCTCCATGATCCAAGAAGCGCACTCGTGTTCTCAACGACCGAGAGCTTCTTGTGGCTCTTCATCAGAAACAAGATAGGCATCATGACTGGCTGAAGCGTCAGATGAAAAGCCTCTTGGTGGATGTTAATCGCATTCGCAATCTTGCCACCAAGAATGCTTTCGTTGCCCATGAAACCTGTCGCCGCACATGGAAAGGGCTAACGATGATGTGTTCTGAAGATGATCTTCAAGAGGATGGCTTCACTGAGCGATTCAAGTTTGACTCCACACCTCCTCGAAGGGCTGTGCTGCTAGGAACTCCATACCTTGAAGACTCTGAGTTCTCTTCCTCTGCTGCAACTGTGACTGCCAGAGTTATCGAGGATGAAGACGATGCTACTTCACCGCCACCTCCTTCAGCACGCTTCAACTCTGCTCCAAGCACTTCAGCACCGCCAAACACCACCAACGACCCTGCTACTTCACCTACTCCGCATGGGAACAAGTAGATGCTCTATGTCTTCAAACCTTTTTGGTACTTACTAACAAAAGGGGGAGAAGCATATGAGGTTGATAGTCTTCAAGCGGGTCCATATGGGCGGGTGCTTTATATTTTTCTTCGTGCTTACAACTCTCGTTTTGCTACATTTGGTTCTTTGAGTTGTAACACTTAAACTCGATGGTCGTCTACTACTTATCTGTCACTTTGTTTTGCGATGATAAATTCCGCATGTGCGACGATAAATTCCGCACTTAGATCATTCTGCAGACATCCATTTTCCATTATGCATGTCATTATCTTCATATACTTTCACATGCATAGTGGATTGTCATCATAAGTTGAAGTGGATCTCCACAAGTACAACCTGCCATGTGCATTTGCATTCCAAAAGAAAATTACTTATATGCACATCTTTAGGGGGAGCCCTTGCAACTTATGAAGACAATTCCTTATCCTTTAAAATTTCACAGATTATATTCCCCGTTGAAAACTTCAACTAGTTTGTCATCAATCACCAAAAAGGGGGAGATTGTAAGTGCATCTAGTGCCACCCCTAGTTGGTTTTGTAGTATTGACGACAAACCTAGTTGAGGGACTAATGTGTTTGTGAGAATTACAGGATAACACAGGTAGAAGTCCCTCATTGATTCGGTTTTCCTACCAGAGATGACCCCTAAAAATGTATGAAGACATTGAAGTCAAAGGTGGTATATGAAGATATTCACATTTGAAGACTATGACAAGAGAAGACACCACATGAAGCCTATGGAGCTCGAAGACTTAGATCTTTTGTAGTTCTCTTTCTTTTGTGTTGAGTCATAGGAACCACCGTACTGTTAAGTGGGGTCCAAGAGAACCAGTCAGAATGACTGAAGTGATGCCTAACCATAACCTATGTCTTCGAGTGAAGACTATGAGAGCGAATCTTGTCCAGAGTCGGACAAGTTAGCTTTGCTTGTAGCCCAAGTAAAGTTGCCGTGTGAGTTTGAAATCTGACCGTTGGAACATGTGTCAGTTCCTTAGTGACCCAGGGTCATTTCGGACAAATTAGGTCGGGTTGCCAAGTGGCTATAAGTAGCCCACCCCCTACAACCATAAACGGTTGGTTGCTCAGATTGAGAGTACGACTTTTGTCGTTTGAGAGCAACCCACCTCTAAGCCTTTGAGAGAGAATTCCTTGCGAGGATAAAGCCCTAACCACCCAGAGCCAAAGAGAATTAGGCATCACTTAAGTCTTCTTGTCTGTGTGATCTAAAGACTTATTACACTTGAGGACTGTGCATCCTCCAGCCGGTTAGGCGTCACGTTCTGAGCATCCAAGAGACATTGTGGATTGCCGGTGAACAAAGTCTGTAAAGGTTTGGGAGTCTACCTTGAAGACTTACCAGAGTGATTGGGCGAGGTCTGTGTGACCTTAGCTCAAGGGGAATACGGTGAGGACTGGGTGTCCTGAGCTGCGTGTTCGGGACTGGGTGTCCGGGACTGTGTGTCCTAAGGTTTAAATACCTAGCCGCCCTAACCAGATGTACAGTTGTCACAACAACTGGAACTGGTCCAACAAATCATTGTCTTCAACGAGTCACTAGTTTCATCTTCCTTTCCCCTTACTTACTGTTACTCCTTGTGAAGTCATTGTATGTTCGCACTATCTTTTGTCTTCACTAAGTGACTGCGTGTTCTGTGTGGCTTCATAATATCTTCCTACTTGATCCTTACTACATTGCTGCTATTAGTCATTGTGCTTTCACTCTATTGAATACTTGACTATGGCTTGCCTAGTGTAGTCTACCTTCCGCTGCAGGATAATAGATTTACTTCTATCGTTTGTCTTCATAACTTCCACGTTTTGAAGACTTCCATAAAAATCGCCTATTCACCCCCCCTCTAGTCGATATAACGCACTTTCAGATTCTGTGGCTTTAGGAATTACTACCACACTTAAATGAAATGCACTAGTTCATCCATAAATCATATTATTTTCATATCAAATCTTTTATTACCTCCTTAACCATTTTTCATAAATCCAAATTCCAAAGAAATACTTTATTACAAATGTCGCCATCCACATGGTTTGGTATGGTTAAGCATTACTTCCCACTTTATTCATTTTTCCTCCTTGAGGATCCTTCAATCCCACTGGAATTGGGCGACATGCTCCTTGAAATCTTCAATCTTCTTTTTCATCGTGGTGGCCTTGAGCTTCATCTCCATCATCTCTGCATGCACTTCACTTAGGTATTCCTGAGTATAACGGAGTCTTACTTCAAGTATATCTCCGATCTGGCGTATGGCTTCCATGGCTGCTTCACGAACAGCGTCGAAGAAAGTTGCTTGTGGTACACGTGAGATGAAAAAGTACTACCCCATCGTCTTTGGGCAAACTCCTTTCATACGGTGGAGGTGTACCTCCACATACCAAAGTTCCACTCCCTTTTGCATGAAGGGATAGCCTTTGTAGATTGCATCTCCTTCAAGGTGAATATGCTTCATCATGTCCTTCAGGATTTTTGGGTAATCATGATCACTTGTCAGGGTCATGATCGTCAATGGTCCCTTGAGGAAAGACTCATAAAGGGTCGTCATCTGCAGTTGTAAAACAAAAATGGTGCTCAGAATAAGGTACCTATCTCCTTGGGTACACATTCATATCATCCAAACAAAACTTCAAACTCAATTTCCAACATCCAGTTTATGCATCACAACTCATTTTCTTCCATGTTCACCCAGAATCTTAATTTCCAAGACAAAACATAACAACTCTTTAAAGCCTTTCAGCATATGACATATCAAACTTTATTGAGTCATGGATTATTACAATCTCTAAGTAATCTATTACATAACTCAACCCTGCATTCTCATGAAAAAGTGTTTTCCATACTACCCTTATTACTGATATCAATATCTCCACTACTCAGCTCCAGCTTTCTCATGATTTGAACAATCCCTAGCAAAATGTCCTGCTTCCTTGCAATGAAAACAAATAACTTCCGGCATGTATCGAGGCTTCTTGGTGATGGTGCCTGCTCGTTGACTTCCTTGCTTCCTTTCGAGACAATCATTGGCATAATGCCCGACATCCTTACATTCAAAACAGGTAATATGACTCTTGTCCCTCTTTGTAGAAATTGGGTTGTTCTGAGGGTGTCTTTGTTTTCTCTTCCTGGTTTTCTTCGTTCTGATCGAACGTTCTATTCCCTGTGGATCAAACTCCACTGCTTCTGTCGGGAAGTATCCCAGATACTCTTTTCTTTCCTTGGTGTAATACTGTGAAAAATGTCCTCCTTCCCCACATGAATAACATGCATTGGAGTAAAATCTGTTGAGTCTTTCTGTAACACCCTGGATGTAACTTTCCCCAATTTGTACTCCAACTCTTGCCATTTCCGACGTTAAGTTATTTTATTTTCTCGGGTTCGGGTTTTTGTCTCCGTGTGTTGTTGTCGTTGTCATGAATCTCATATCATGTCATCATGTGCATTGCATTTTCATACGTGTTCATCTCATGCATTCGAGCATTTTCCCCGTTGTCCGTTTTGCATTCCGGCGCTTCGTTCTCCTTCGGTGGTCATTTCTACCTTTCTTTCGTGTGTGGGGATTAAACATTTCCGTATTGGACCGAGACTTGCCAATCAGCCTTGGTTTACTACCGGTAGACCGCCTGTCAAGTTTCATACCATTTGGACTTCGTTTGATACTCCAACGGTTAACCGAGGGACCGAAAAAGCCTCGTGTGTGTTGCAGCCCAACACCCCTCCAATTTGGCCCAAAACCCACCAAAACCTTCTCCATCATCTAGAGCGTTCGATCACGATCGCGTGGCCGAAAACCGCACCTCATTTGGACTCTCCTAGCTCCCTCTACCTCTATTTAAAGTCCCCTCCCGAAATTCGCGGATCTCCTCTCTCCCAAACCCTAAAAATCCCCTCGCGCCGCCGCCGGACACGTCCGTCCTGGACGGACAAAGTCGCCGCCGCCGTCCGCGCCAACCAAGGCACGCCACGTGGCAGGTTGCCTCCACCACCGCCCGCGGCCCGCCGGGCCCGAGGAGAGCCCCCGTGGCCCGGGTCTCCTCCGCCGCCGCCCGACCCTTCTCCTTCCTCCCGCGCCGCTCGCCGGCTCCCCGACGCCACCGCGCCGGCGCCGCACCTCCACAGCTCCGTCGCCTCGCCATCACCGCCCGGAGCCGCCGCGCCACCTCGACGCCGGCGCTCGCCGCCCCGGCCACCGTCGCCTCGGCGCCCATCCTCGCCGCTGCCGCCGCGGGAGAAGTCCGGCTTCCTCCCCGACGAACTCCGGCGAAACCCCGGCGGTCCTCGGTTTCCGCACTTCGGATCTGAGATTTGTTTCTTTTAGGGTTGACTTTTCTTAGAAAACCCTAGCTCATATGCCCTTACTCATCGCATTGTAACTTTGCATCCGTAGCTCCGTTTTGAGCACATAGCATATGAAAATGTTCATCTCAGAGAGTCATCATTTCATTCCATTGCATCATTTTCATTTGAGTTCATCTTGATGCCCGAAATGCTGTTAGAAGAGGGCTACTTGAGATAATTGTCAGATCTGGTGCTCCATTTAGACATTTGTCATTTTTACCATGATTATTGTGTGCATGCTATGCCCATGAGTTCTACATATGTTTTGTTAAGGGCTTTGTCATCTTTCCAAGGGTGCAACCCATGTATTTTTGTGATGTGTGTGATGACTAGCACAAGCTTGCCAAGTGAGGCACTTGGTAATTCTGATTTCAGGCACTTAGCAATTCCACTAAGTCCTTGATCTGTTTATCTCATGATGCCATATGTTCATGTTGTTTCCTAGTGATCCGTGCCTCGTTTGAGGATGATCATTAAGGATGTTTTGTTAATCTTGTAGTGCTCTATCCATCCTTGTCCTTGTTTGCAATTATGGAGCACCCTAGCTTGAGCCAATCGAGCTCTACTTTTATTGCTCCGAAGTTAGGCAATCGCATTGAAGGCATATGTCGCAAGTTAGGCAATCTTCACAACATCCCATGTAATATATATGTAATAAAAGGGGAGATAACATAGTTGGCTTACACTTGCCACGTCAATCAAGGTACATAAATAACATTACATCATCCAACCACTCATGGCTCGACTACGGCGCTAAAATAAAAGATAACCCAACATGCGACACGGTCCCGATCACCCCCAACTAGGCATCACTACTGAACATCAGGAAAGGAAACATAGTATCGTTGAGAGTCCTCGTCGAACTCCCACTTGAGCTCGAGCGCGTCACCTGGAGCGGAATCATCAGGCCCTGCATCTGGTGTAATACTAATCTGTGAGCCACAGGGACTCAGCAATCTCGCACCCTCGCGATCAAGACTATTCAAGCTTATAGGTAAGGCAAGGTAAATATGTGGAGCTGCAGCAAGCGACTAGCAAATATGGTGGCTATCCTGTTCGCAAAAGAGAGCGAGAAGAGGAGGCAAAACGGGAGCGAGAAACTAGAGAGCAACCTGCACAAACATTACTCCAACACCGTGTCCACTTCCCGGACTCCACCGAGAAGAGGCCATCACGGTAACACACTCAGTTGATTCATTTTAATTAAATTAAGGTTCAAGTTATCTACAACCGGACATTAACAAATTCCCATCTGCCCATAACTGCGGGCACGGCTTTCGAAAGTTCAAATCCCTGCAGGGGAGTCCCAACTTAGCCCATGACAAGCTCTCATGGTCAACGAAGGAATAGAACTCCTCCCGAGACGTTCCGATCAGACTCGGTACCTCGGTTCTTCAAGACACTTCGACAGGTTAAAACAAGACCAGCAACATCGCCCGAATGTGCCGACAAATCCCGATAGGAGCTGCACGTATCTCTTTCTCAGGGCACACTCAGATGAGCGCTCCATACAACTAAAACCAAACCTCGAGTTTCCCCGAGGGGGCGCCTGCACAGGACTCTAGTTTGGACCAACACTCAGAGGAGCACTGGCCCGGGGGGTTTAAAATAAGATGACCCTCGGGGTCCGGAAACCCAAGGGAAAAAGAGGCTAGGTGGCAAATGGTAAAACCAAGGTTGGTCATTGCTGGAAAAGCTTTAATCAAGGCGAACTATCAAGGGGTTCCCATTATAACCCAACTGCGTAAGGAACGCAAAATCCGGGAACATAACACCGATATGACGGAAACTAGGGCGGCAAGAGTGGAACAAAACACTAGGCGAGAGGCCGAGCCTTCCACCCTTTACCAAGTGTATAGATGCATTAAGATAACAAAATAATATAATGATATCCCAACAAGTAAATAAATGTTCCAACAAGGAACGGCCTCCAATCTTCACCTGCAACTAGCAACGCTATAAGAGGGGCTGAGCAAAGCGGTAACATAGCCAATCAACGGTTTGCTAGGACAAGGTGGGTTAGAGGTTTGACATGGCAATTTGGGAGGCTTGAAAGCAAGTGGTAGGCATCATAGCATTGGCATAGCAAAAGAGCGAGCATCTAGCAAAGCAAAGATAGTAGTGATTTCGAGGGTATGATCATCTTGCCTGCAAAGTTGTCAGAGTTGACTGGATCCTCGAAAGAAAACTCAACGGGCTCCTCGTTAGCGAACTCGTCTCCCGGCTCTACCCAAACAAGACAAACAATCAACAAGGACACAATCAACCACGTGCAAGGATCAAACAATATGATGCAAAGATGATATGCTAAGCGGGATGCGATGCGGGATGCATATGCAAGATTTGACAAGGGATGCATGAACCTGGCCTCAACTTGGGAATCCAAGTGTGCCACTGGAAATAAGAGATGAAATCGCTTGAAAACGATATAAAGAACGTCGGAATCGGAGTTACGGTTTGGAAATGGCAAGCGATTCAAATATGACACCGGTCTGCGATTTACAGCAAGTAGCCATCTAAATGCAATGAGATGAACGTGCTACAGCAACCAAACATGGCATAAAAATACATGGCAGGGATGCATTCATGATTCTTAACAAAAGTCTAGCACTAAGCTACGGCCAATTCATCCATTAACAGGTTCAAACAAGCATGGCAAAAATGCATATGGCAAACAGATTTCAGACTTGGTGAAATTAACACTTGTCTGGAATTTCAGATCAGGTAGCACACTTCGGAGCAACAAAACTACATGCTACAGGACCTGAACATGGCAAAGTAAAGCATGACATGGATCTACTCAAAGAGCTTAACAAAAGTCCCTTAGTGACCTTGATCCAAAAGGGATCAGAAAATACAATTGCAAGCATGTGAACATAGCAAAAACATAATCAGTTTTCAGACTTAGTGAAAACTGGCACATGCTGAAACATAACTCAAGTAGGCATGTTTACGAGCTCGATGCACTCACCACGGAGCATGTCATGATAATCTAAGCTTACACCCATCAAGAATACACAAAATGGAAGCTAGACATGGCAAGAACAATAACATAGTATGCACGGATCAACTACAACATCATCGGCAAAATCGCTAACAAGTAGACAATCTGCCCAGATTCACAAAGTAGCAAAAGTAGAGCTCGATTGGCTCAAGCTAGGGTGCTCCATAATTGCAAACAAGGACAAGGATGGATAGAGCACTACAATATTAACAAAACATCCTTACTGATCATCCTCAAACAAGGCACGGATCACTAGGAAACAACATGAACATATGGCATCATGAGATAAACAGATCAAGGACTTAGTGGAATTGCGAAGTCCCTGAAATCAGAATTATCAAGTGCCTCACTTGGCAAGCTTGTGCTAGTCATCACACACATCACAAAAATACATGGGTTGCAGCTCTGGAAAGATGACAAAGCCCTTAACAAAACATATGTGGAACTCATGGGCATAGCATGCAAACAATAATCATGGCAAAAATGACAAATGTCTAAATGGAGCAGCAGATCTGACAATTATATCAAGTAGCCCTCTTCTAACAGCATTTAGGGCATCAAGATGAACTCAAATGAAAATGATGCAATATAATGAAATGATGTACTCTTTGAGATGAACATTTTGATATGCTATATGCTCAAAGTGGAGCCACGGATGCAAAGTTACGATGCGATGAGTAAGGGCATATGAGCTAGGGTTTTCTGAGAAAAGTCAACCCTAAAAAACAGATCTCAGATCTGAAGCGCGGAAACCAAGGACCGCCGGGGTTTCGCCGGAGTTCGTCGGGGAGGACGCCGGACTTCTCCCACGGCGGCAGCGGCGAGGACGGGCGCTGAGGCGACGGTGGCCGGGGCGGCGAGCACTGGCGTCGAGGTGGCGCGGCGGCTCCGGGCGGTGATGGCGAGGCGGCGGAGCTGCGGAGGCGCGGTGCCGGCGCGGTGGCGGCGGGGAGCTGGCGAGCGGCACGGGAGGAAGGAGAAGGGTCGGGCGGCGGCTGAGGAGACCCGGGCCACAGGGGCTCTCCTCGGGCCCGGCGGGCCGCGGGCGGTGGTGGAGGCGACCTGCCCCGTGGCGTGCCCTGGTTGACGCGGACGGCGGCGACGACTTTGTCCGTCCAGGACGGACGTGTCGGCGGCGGCGCGAGGGGATTTTTAGGGTTTGGGAGAGAGGAGATCCGCGAATTTTGGGAGGGGACTTTAAATAGAGGTAGAGGGAGCTAGGAGAGTCCAAATGAGGTGCGGTTTTCGGCCACGCGATCGTGATCGAACGCTCTAGATGATGGAGGGGTGTTGGGCTGCAACACACACGAGGCCTTTTCGGTCCCTCGTTTAACCGTTGTAGTCTCAAACGAAGTCCAAATGGTGCGAAACTTGACAGGCGGTCTACCGGTAGTAAACCAAGGCCGCTTGGCAAGTCTCGGTCCAATCCGGAAATGTTTAATCCCCACACACGAAAGAAAGGTAGAAATGACCACCGGAGGAGAACGAAGCGCCAGAATGCAAAACGGACAATGGGGAAAATGCTCGAATGCATGAGATGAACACGTATGCAAATGCAATGCACATGATGACATGATATGAGATGCATGACAACGACAAAAACACACGGCGACAAAAACCCGAACCCGAGAAAATAAAATAACTTTACGCCGGAAACGACAAGAGTTGGAGTACAAATTGGGGAAAGTTACATCCGGGGTGTTACACTTTCTCCATCAAGGTCTTCAATACTTTCCTTAATCACATGGTCTTTCATAACTTCTCGGAGGGTTTCTTTCATTCCTTCTTCTTGCTTCCGAATAGTTTGTTGCACCATGGGGTAAATGTAACACTGAGCTGGGTATTGGGTGGTTCCTTCACACAAGAAACAAGTCACCTGACTAGCTGGGCATTCCTCAGCTGCGTGTTTCTCCTCACAAAGAGGGCATCCATCCTTGTGTTCCTCCTGGGTGTGTCCTATTTCTCCGCAAATCTTGCAGGCACAAGGTTTATTTCTTGGGATATCATGGTGCTTTCGGATAAGACGGGATCTTGTCAGAGTCTTCTTAAATTCTTCCCAAGTCCTTGCTCCATTCCATCCCTGTATAGCTTGATGCATCTGCCACCATGTTGTAGCACTTCCTTCAAAGTACTGAAGAGCGTACGATACTTCATTCTTCCTTGAAACCAAATTGCTCCCGAAGTGATTCTCCGTGTTCTGAATCCATAGCTCTGCTTCCGGCTGGGTTTTCGGTCCAGAGAATACCAGTCCAACTTCATTCATCATCTACTGGGTCCAAGGGTTTTAGGGTGAGATAAGAGAGGGGTGGGGAGGAATATACACAATACAAACAATAGTTTTGAAGAAACGAGTTTTATTTTGTGGCTGTCGGAAAAACATCAAACAAACGATAGCTCACAAATCGTCGCATCTAATGTAAGTGTATAACAGGGTTTGGTCCTCTAACGGTCGAATAATTCTTCTGATTCTTCAAGTCGTCGGAGTCTTCAACTGGTGTAGCTTCAACTCCTCTAATGCATGGTCAAATCATGTTTACTCTGAAATGGTCATCGGTTGTCCGATATCTTGTCCTTCTTGGAGCGGATTCGGTTGATCCTCCGTGTGGTCAAAATGGAAAGGGGTATATTAAAACTATTTGAGGTAAGAGAGGATATTTGATAAAATCAGAAAAGATGAGAAGTAATGGATTCTTTTGAAAATAAAGTTTTAGAGATTTCCTGTCCTAGGGGCTTTCTGATTTCTAGGGTCACGTCCTACAGTCAACATGTGCTATGATACCATATCTATAGTGACCCGATCTCAGACGGTCAAGCCTCTGTGTATCTGTGCCATCCCTGGATCGGTATGCTGGCACAAACAGTACATCAATGTATATATCAAAGTGCAATCACATGTATAAACAACGTAAAACGGATATATACCTCATAAGTCTCAGCGGAAACAAACAATCAGGTGTGGAGTCCCATCAACGCCATCGGCAGGTTGAGTGTAGACCGTAACCCTGTACCGTACTCTTACTCATCGGAAGGAACATATCTGCAACATGAGACGTTGCAGCCGTGTAGGTCAGTACATTGAATGTACCGGCAAGATCACAATATGAGGAAAGCAGATGATGAAACTATTCTATATGCAAAATGGCTTTGTGGCTCTGTGTCTGATGTTTTTGCGTAAAAGCTGGTTTTATTTTCCCTACAACAAAGGAATATCAGGAGTCTGTACTATGGAGTTTTCTGTCAGGTAATGGTTCCGCCAACCGATGTCTCATAGCCCAAATCATCCTAAGTTGCCCACAATTAAGTTATCAGTCCTGTGTTGAGAGTTCCGAGATAGATCCAAGTCCAGAGGATCAAATTGTCCGTAACCGGGGACACAGCTAATCGATTACGTTTTAACCCTCTGCAGAGGTTTGTACACTTTACCCGCAAGATTCGATCCCTCTCTTTACATTCTCGCATTTCAAGGTGTTTGAGAACAAGATGACCGAAACATGGTCTTCCGAAGAGTTCCTCTGACCACTGTCCGGTGCTCATCCAATTCTACCATAGTTCTACATCTGCTAGCACCGTCCTAGCCAGAGTCACAACTAAGGTCAACCAAGCCAGAGCCCATAGTGACTTGCGGTTGCACAGGTAAGCTTCTGGGCATGAAGTATTCTTCCGTCTCTTTGAGTCTGGGTGAAGCTTTCCGCAAGATGTCATGGCGCTTCTCCATGCATCCCAGCCAACCCCTAGTTTCTCCAGGGTGCCCGTCAACCGCCCTTCTCCCAGTAGTGTGTATTGAATTCTTGTCTCGAGTCTCGAAATCTTGAGGAGTCCTGAAGATGCAGTCCTTGCAGATGCCATCATGAAGTTGTCGTCTTTGACGTAAAGTCCTTCATTCTCACACCACTTCCGAGCACTCATACCAAACCCCGTCTACTATAGCGTAGCATTAAAACTATATACGTACCGGGCTTGGTAACAGGGAGGTGGGTTCCTACCTCATGCATTCTACTCAACTACAAGAATCAATATCACTACTAGAGAAGTTGTTGCAAGGATGACACTAAATGCAATAAAAATGTAGGTATGAAAAACATGGTCAAAGTGAACTTGCCTGGCCAGTTGGTGAAGATATTATCGCTCTTAAAAACTTGATAAACTAGTCGTCACTCTCCGATGAAATCTATACAAGCAAGCATAGTATTCACATAAGCAATCATTCTAGCACTCAATCATAACAATCAAAATAACAACGAAATCGAAATAGGATCGAAGGTAAAAACCAAAGAAAACTCCAAATCACTCAAATAAACTTATAGGGCTAATCTACACCACAACAACTCTACCTAACAACAAGTAAAAATCCTAAAACAAAAAAATACTTAACACAAGGTAAAAATAATTATTCGCTATGTAACATAAAGTATTTTTCCTATAATAAAATTCTAACAGTACCTAGAACCTCTAACACTATTCCTATTGCTAGCAACTAGTCATACAATAAAAAACACCTAGAACCTCAAGAATACTAAGTCTAATAAATCCTAGAAATCACCTACTGTTAACTAATAGAATATATGACACACTGGCGAAAACTAGCAAAAGAAACTAATTAATAATAATTAAACTACAAACAGTACTAAAAACAGAGTAAACAGTACTATTTGCAATAAAAAGCTAATCTAACTAACTCACTAACATGCAAACTAAACACTACTGCGTAGCTAGTCTAATAAGTAACCAGTAGCAAAAAGAATCGGTCAAAAATAATATTCCTAACTCAAAATATCTCAAATCTAGTGATTTGAGAAAATTCATACAAACACGAATTTAAACTACTCAAATGTGAAATAAAATTGAACTAACAGAAACTTTATAAAATTTGTGATCCAAGGCAGTTGGAATCACTCAAGAATACCTCATAGATAATTAACTATGGATTACAAGATTGAAACTATTCTGTTTTAAAAACAGAACGGGAAAAAAACAGTAGGGCGGGATTTACTGTAGCAGTTCCGGTGATGGGGTCCTGGTGGAGCTCCGGTGACATCCTCCGGTGGCCCTATGACATCGGGGAAGGGACGGTCGGGGGCGGCAGAGTGGGGCGAAGCGATTGGTGGGGTCCGTGGGTGGCGGGGATGGCCGGAGGTGGTGGGGCGGGGCGACAATGGTGGCGGTGGTCCGGCGAACTCCGGCGAGGTGGCGCAGTAGTGTGGGGCGAGGAGAGGCGGCTCTAGGGGCGGGAATGGGTGCGGGAGGTGGCCTTTTTATAGGGGGGAGGTCGGTTTGGAGGAGGGGCAAGGGATTTCGTGAATCCCGCGATCTACGGCGATGGCCGACGCGGCTGTGCTCGGGAACGAAATCCCGTTCGTGAGGAAGGAGATGATCTGGCGCGATCGGGCCGGATTTGGCCCAAAACAAAAAAATACCTTTCCTTTTTAAAAATATTCCGCGAATAAAAATCATTAAAAAAATAAAATATACGATTATTATATATCAAAATGATCAGAAAAATTAAGCCCAATTTAATGGGATATTTTTCAGGGGAAAATAAAATACTTTTTGAAAAGTCAATTTTTTTAAATTCAAACAAAAATTAAAATGACTTTCAAAACTCTATGGAAAATTTATTCCAACATTTTTGGGGTGTCATGTTACTCCCTCTCAACACTTATGTTCAAGTGTTCTTTGTCAGAAAAGTTTTTGAATAAAACTCAAATGCCACTTTGAGTTAAAATAAATAAATTAAATGACAACTTCAAAATAAAATTTTTCTTTACTTCCCACTCTCTTTCATTGAAGAAATCATGAGGATCATTGAGTGGCATGAAGTTTGAAATATTTCCAAATTCAAATATTTTCAAACAGATTTTTTTGGAAAGTCCTTTTTATTCCCTCTCAACAAAACTTCAAAAGTTTAAAATTCTAATAAATTTCACTCAATCAATCACTCAACAATAAATCAACAATCATATATTTTAATTATTATAACATTCCAAAATTTATAATTTTGGGATGTTACAAACTACCACTTAAAATGAATCTCGTCCTCGAGATTCGAAGAGGCTAGCAAGAAAAGGTTAGGCGTTGGGTCTTCTAGCAAATATTTTGGCCGGAAGGGTCAGGGGTGCTACCACACTTAAAAGCAAGGTTACAATTCCAATAAACTCAGATACTTCCTCCGGAGTGCCGACAATATCTATCTCTTCACATATCTTACAATAGTTCCTTCATTAATGCTCTTTTGTCAGAAGCATAGCATTTTCCTCAAAATCTTTGGTCGCTTCGTCAAAGATGAAGTTCGTCCGAGACTGGATCTTAGCTGATAGGTCTGCATCCATTCTAGACAACTATCGAAATACTCATGGTGGCCTACCATCAATGGTTTCTGCAGAAAAAGGGCATTGGCTTCATTCTCACCGTATAATCTACGATTGGCAACAGCTGCCATGTACATGGGTTTATCATCATACCATTCTAAGGCTTAAGAAAGGCTTCAATGAGCGTCGTCACTTTACTATGGGTAATTCTCTCAGATTTACCATTCCAAATATCAAGAGTGAATGATAAGAGTAAGTCAGTATGGTGGACAATTCATTCCGCACCCAAATCATTACCCTGTATAAGGTTTAGTGAATCTCGTATTTCTAACAGTCGGGCATCCTCACAAGCTTTGCAGAAATTTCTCTTGTCCTCGAACTGGGTTCGGGTAAACCCATTGATTCTACAAGATGAACAAAACATCTATCGTTCTTCACAATCTCGGGGTTTACGTAACATCCTATGTAATGTCTGCTGATCAATTCACAGCTTCTTCCAGAATTCTTCCTTCAACAAGATTGTGCTTGTGCCTTTGTCAAATCCTGGGCATGTGGGTTATGGGTCCACTTCAGCGCTTGCATAGTGTTAACTCATCCGTGGAGTTACAGTTGTTCCATATTCCATCATTAAACCTACTTTAAATCCAATAGTACTTCATTTTGTCATACTCTTTGGGTAACCATCATAATCAAACTCCAACTTATTTCGTCCGGCTCCTTCCTATGGATCGTCATGAACAACGCCTTTTTTTCATTGATTCTGTGGCTTTACGAAGTACTACCACACTTAAATGAAATGCACTAGTTCATCCATAAATCATATTATTTTCATATCAAAACTTTTATTACCTCCTTAACCATTTTTCATAAATCCAAATTCCAAAGAAATACTTTATTACAAATGCCGCCATCCACATGGTTTGGTATGGTCAAGCATTACTTCCCACTTTATTCATTCTTCCTCCTTGAGGATCCTTCAATCCCACTGGAATTGGGCGACATGCTCCTTGAAATCTTCAATCTTCTTTTTCATCATGGTGGCCTTGAGCTTCATCTCCATCATCTCTGCATGCACTTCGCTTAGGTATTCCTGAGTATAACGGAGTCTTGCTTCAAGTATATCTCCGATCTGGCGTATGGCTTCCATGGCTGCTTCACGAACAGCGTCGAAGAAAGTTGCTTGTGGTACACATGAGATGAAAAAGTACCGCCCCATCGTATTTGGGCAAACTCCTTTCATACGGTGGAGGTGTACCTCCACATACCAAAGTTCCACTCCCTTTTGCATGAAGGGATAGCCTTTGTAGACTGCATCTCCTTCAAGGTGAATATTCTTCATCATGTCAAAAATGGTGCTCATAATAAGGTACCTATCTCCTTGGGTACACATTCATATCATCCAAACAAAACTTCAAACTCAATTTCCAACATCCCGTTTATGCATCACAACTCATTTTCTTCCATGTTCACCCAGAATCTTAATTTCCAAGATAAAACATAACAACTCTCTAAAGCCTTTCAGCATATGACATATCAAACTTTATTGAGTCATGAATTATTACAATCTCTGAGTAATCTATTACATAACTCAACCCCGCATTCTCATGAAAAAGTGTTTTTCATACTACCCTTATTACTGATATCAACATCTCCACTACTCAACTCCAGCTTTCTCATGATTTGAACAATCCCTAGCAAAATGTCCTGCTTCCTTGGAACGAAATCAAATAACTTCTGGCATGTATCGAGGCTTCTTGGTGATGGTGCCTGCTCCTTGAGTTCCTTGCTTCCTTTCGAGACAACCATTGGCATAATGCCCGACGTCCTTACATTCAAAAAAGGTAATATGACTCTTGTCCCTCTTTGTAGAAATTGGGTTGTTCTGAGGGTGTCTTTGTTTTCTCTTCCTGGTTTTCTTCATTCTGATCGAACGTTCTATTCCCTGTGGATCAAACTCCACTGCTTCTGTCAGGAAGTATCCCAGATACTCTTTTCTTTCCTTGGTGCAATACTGTGAAAAATGTCCTCCTTCTCCACATGAATAACATGCATTAGAGTAAAATCTGTTGAGGCTTTCTCCATCAAGGTCTTCAACACTTTCCTTAATCACATGGTCTTTCATAACTTCTCGGAGGGCTTCTTTCATTCCTTCTTCCTGCTTCCGGATAGTTTGTTGCACCATGGGGTAAATGTAACACTGAGCTGGGTAGTGGGTGGTTCCTTCACACAAGAAACAAGTCACCTGACTAGTTGGGCATTCCTCAGCTGGGTGTTTCTCCTCACACTGAGGGCATCCATCCTTGTGTTCCTCCTGGGTGTGTCCTATTTCTCCGCAAATCTTGCAGGCACAAGGTTTATTTCTTGGGATATCATGGTGCTTCCGGATAAGACGGGATCTTGTCAGAGTCTTCTTAAATTCTTCCCAAGTCCTTGCTCCATTCCATCCCTGTATAGCTTGATGCATCTGCCACCATGTTGCAGCACTTCCTTCAAAGTACTGAAGAGCGTACGATACTTCATTCTTTCTTGAAACCAAATTGCTCCCGAAGTGATTCTCCATGTTCTGAATCCATAGCTCTACTTCCGGCTGGGTTTTTGGTCCAGAGAATACCAGTCCAACTTCATTCATCATCTACTGGGTCCAAGGGTTTTAGGGTGAGATAAGAGAGGGGTGGGGAGGAATATACACAATACAAACAATAGTTTTGAAGAAACGAGTTTTATTTTGTGGCTGTCGGAAAAACAACCAACAAAAGATAGCTCACAAATCGTCGCATCTAATGTAAGTGTATAACAGGGTTTGGTCCTCTAACGGTCGAATAATTCTTATGATTCTTCAAGTCGTCGGAGTCTTCAACTTGTGTAGCTTCAACTCTTCTAATGCATGGTCAAATCATGTTTACTCTGAAATGGTCATCGGTTGTCCGATATCTTGTCCTTCTTGGAGTGGATTCGGTTGATCCTCCGTGTGGTTAAAATTGAAAGGGATATATACTAACTATTTGAGGTAAGAGAGGATATTTGATAAAATCAGAAAAGATGAGAAGTAATGGATTCTTTTGAAAATAAAGTTTTAGAGATTTCCTGTCCTAGGGGCATTCCGATTTCTAGGGTCACGTCCTACAGTCAACATCTGCTCTAATACCATATCTATAGTGACCCGACCTCAGACGGTCAAGCCTCTGTGTATCTGTGCCATCCCTGGATCGGTATGCTGGCACACACAGTACATCAATGTATATATCAAAGTGCAATCACATGTATAAACAACGTAAAACGGATATATACCTCATAAGTCTCAGCGGAAACAAACAATCAGGTGTGGAGTCCCATCAACACCATCGGCAGGTTGAGTGTAGACCGTAACCCTGTACCGTACTCTTACTCGTCGGAAGGAACATATCCGCAACATGAGACGTTGCAGCTGTGTAGGTCAGTACATTGAATGTACCGGCAAGATCACAATATGAGGAAAGCAGATGATGAAACTATTCTATATGCAAAATGGCTTTGTGGCTCTGTGTCTGATGTTTTTGCGTAAAAACTGGTTTTATTTTCCCTACAACAAAGGAATATCAGGAGTCTGTACTATGGAGTTTTCTGTCAGGACATGGTTCCGCCAACCGATGTCTCATAGCCCAAATCATCCTAAGTTGCCCACAATTAAGTTATCAGTCCGGTGTTGAGAGTTCCGAGATAGATCCAAGTCCAGAGGCTCAAATTGCCCGTAACCGGAGACACGGCTAATCGATTAGGTTTTAACCCTTTGCAGAGGTTTGTACACTTTACCCGCAAGATTCGATCCCTCTCTTTACATTCTCGCATTTCAAGGTGTTTGAGAACAAGATGACCGAAACATGGTCTTCCGAAGAGTTCCTCTGACCACTGTCCGGTGCTCATCCAATCCTACCATAGTTCTACATCTGCTAGCACCGTCCTAGCCAGAGTCACAACTAAGGTCAACCAAGCCAGAGCCCATAGTGACTTGCAGTTGCACAGGTAAGCTTCCGGGCATGAAGTATTATTCCGTCTCTTTGAGTCTGGGTGAAGCTTTCCGCAAGATGTCATGGCGCTTCTCCATGCATCCCGGCCAACCACTGGTTTCTCCAGGGTGCCCGTCAATCGTCCTTCACCCAGTAGTGTGTTTTGAATTCTTGTCTCGAGTCTCGAAATCTTGAGGAGTCCTGAAGATGCAGTCCTTGCAGATGCCATCATGAAGTTGTCGTCTTTGACGTAAAGTCCTTCATTCTCACACCACTCCCGAGCACTCATACCAAACCCCGTCTACTACAGCGTAGCATTAAAACTATATACGTACCGGGCTTGGTAACAGGGAGGTGGGTTCCTACCTCATGCATTCTACTCAACTACAAGAATCAATATCACTACTGGAGAAGTTGTTGAAAGGATGACACTAAATGCAATAAAAATATAGGTATGAAAAACATGGTCAAAGTGAACTTGCCTGGCCAGTTGGTGAAGATATTATCGCTCTTAAAAACTTGATAAACTAGTCGTCACTCTCCGATGAAATCTATACAAGCAAGCATAGTATTCACATAAGCAATCATTCTAGCACACAATCATAACAATCAAAATAACAACGAAATCGAAATAGGATCGAAGGCAAAAACCAAAGAAAACTCCAAATCACTCAAATAAACTTATAGGGCTAATCTACACCACAACAACTCTACCTAACAACAAGTAAAAATCCTAAAACAATAAAATATTTAAGACAAGGTAAAAATAATTATTCGCTATGTAACATAAAGTATTTTTCCTATAATAAAATTCTAACAGTACCTAGAACCTCTAACACTATTCCTATTGCTAGCAACTAGTCATACAACAAACAACACCTAGAACCTCAAGAATACTAAGTCTAATAAATCCTAGAAATCGCCTACTTTTAACCAATAGAATATATGACACACTGGCGAAAAGTAGCAAAAGAAATTAATTAAAACTAATTAATAATAATTAAACTACAAACAGCACTAAAAACAGAGTAAACAATACTGTTTACAATAAAAAGCTAATCTAACTAACTCACTAACATGCAAACTAAACACTACTGCGTAGCTAGTCTAATAAGTAACCAGTAGCAAAAAGAATCGGTCAAAAATAATATTCCTAACTCAAAATATCTCAAATCTAGTGATTTGAGAAAATTCATAAAAACACGAATTTAAACTACTCAAATGTGAAATAAAATTTAACTAACAGAAACTTCATAAAATTTGTGATCCAAGGCAGTTGGAATGACTCAAAAATACCTCGTAGATAATTAACTATGAATTTTACAAGATTGAAACTATTCTGTTTTAAAAACAGAAAAGAAAAAAAACAGTAGGTCGGGATTTACTGTAGCAGTTCCGGTGATGGGGTCCTGGTGGAGCTCCGGCGACGTCCTCCGGTGGCCCTATGACGCCGGGGAAGGGACGGTCGGGGCGGCTGAGCGGGGTGGAGCGATTGATTGGTGGCGGGGATGGCCGGAGGTGGTGGGGCGGGGCGACAATGGTGGCGGTGGTCCGGCGAACTCCGGCGAGGTGGCGCGGTAGTGTGGGGCGAGGAGAGGCAGCTCTAGGGGCGGGAATGGGTGCGGGAGAAGGCCTTATTATAGGGGGGAGGTCGGTTTGGAGGAGGGGGCAAGGGATTTCGCGAATCCCGCAATCTCTGACGATGGCCGACGCGGCTGTGCTCGGGAACGAAATCCCGTTCGTGAGGAAGGAGATGATCTAGCACGATCGGGCTGGATTTGGCCCAAAACAAAAAAATACCTTTCCTTTTTAAAAAGATTCCGCGCATAAAAACCATTTAAAAAATAAAATATAGGAGTATTATATATCAAAACGATCAGAAAAATTAAGCCCAATTTAATGGGATATTTTTCAGGGCAAAATAAAATACTTTTTGAAAAGTCATTTTTTTTAAATTCAAACAAAAATCAAAATGACTTTCAAAACTCTATGTAAAATTTATTCCACCATTTTTGGGGTGTCATGTTACTCCCTCTCAACACTTTTGTTCAAGTGTTCTTTGTCAGAAAAGTTTTTGAATAAAACTCAAATGCCACTTTGAGTTAAAATAAATATATTAAATGACAACTTCAAAAATGAAATTTTTCTTTACTTCCCACTCTCTTTCATTGAAGAAATCATGAGGATCATTGAGTGGCATGAAGTTTGAAATATTTCCAAATTCAAATATTTTCAAACATAATTTTTTTGAAAGTCCTTTTTATTCCCTCTCAACAAAACTTCAAAAGTTTAAAATTCTAATAAATTTCACTCAATCAATCACTCAGCAATCAATCAACAATCATATATTTTAATTATTATAACATTCCAAAATTTATAATTTTGGGATGTTACATTGTGCCTGTTCTTAAACGTTGCATGAAAACAAAAAATATATATGCACACGCAATGATCTATCCATGGAGATGCATAGAAACGAGGGGAAAGTGTGTCTACGTACCATCGTAGACCGTAACCAAAAGCTTTAAACAATGTGGTTGATGTAGTCGAACTTCTTCGCGCTCAATCCGATTAAGTACCAAACACACGACACTTCCGTGTTCTGCACACATTCAGCTCGGTGACGTCCTCCGCCTTCTTGATCCACCAAGACAACGAGGTAGTAGATGAGTTCTGACAGCATGACAGTGTGGTAATGGTGATGGTGAAGTGATCTCCGCAGGGCTTCGCCTAAGCACTACGAAAATATGACCGGGGGTGTAAACGGTGGAGGGGGGCGCTACACACGGCTAAGGGATTGATGTGCTAGTCCGAGGCGCCCCCTCCCACATATATATAGGTGGGAGGGATGGAAGAGTAGCTAAAGGAGGGGCCCATGTAGGAGGAATCCTACTTGGGTTCCCTCCCAAGCCGCGCCCCCTTTCCTTATTTGGAGTGCGGGGAAAGGTAGGGGAGGGTGGCGCCCCCCCCCCTTTCCTTTCTCTCATGAGAGGGAAAGGCAGGAAGGGCTAGCCCTCCTCCTTTTCCTTCCCTAGGTCTGGCTAAACAAGGGAGGGGGAGCACCAGCCCCTTGTGGGCTGGTCTGCCCCCTCCTTTGCCCGTTAAGGCCCATATCTTGCCGGGGGGGGGGGGTGCCCGGAACCCCTTCCGGTGACCCGATTCCTTCCCGGTACGTCCCAAAACACTTCTGGTGTCCAAATACCATCGTCCTATATATCAATATTTACCGCTCGACCATTTCGAGACTCCTATTCATGTCTGTGATCTCATCCGGGACTCCGAACAACATTCGGTCACCATATAACTCATATAACACTATATCATCAACGAACGTTAAGCGTGCGGACCCTACGGGTTCGAGAACTATGTAGACATGACCGAGACACCTCTCCGGTCAATAACCAACAGCGGAACCTAGATGCACATATTGGCTCCTACATATTCTATGAAGATCTTCATTGATCGAATCGTCATGACAACATACATAATTCCCGTTGTCCATCAGTATGTTACTTGCCCGAGATTCAATCGTCGGTATCTCTATACCTAGTTCAATATCATCACCAGCAAGTCTCTTTACTCATTCCGTAATACATCACCTTGTGACTAACTCCTTAGTCATTTGCTTGCAAGCTTATGATGTGTATTACCGTGAGGGCCAAGAGATACCTCTCCGATACTCGGAGTGACAAATCCTAATCTCGATCTATGCCAACTCGACAAACACCTTCGGAGATACCCGTCGAGCATCTTTATGATCACCCATTTACGTTGTGATGTTTGATAGAACACAAGGTATTCCTCCGGTATCCGGGAGTTGAATAATCTCATAGTCGAAGGAATAAATATTTGACATGAAGAAAGCAATAGCAATAAACTGAACGATCAATATGCTAAGCTAACGGATGGGTCTTGTCCATCACATCATTCTCCTAATGATGTGATCCCATTATCAAATGACAACACATGTCTATGGTTAGTAAACCTTAACCATCTTTGATCAACGAGCTAGTCTAGTAGAGGCTCACTAGGGACACAATATTTGTTTATGTATCCACACATGTATTTAGGTTTCTGATCAATACAATTCTAGCATGAATAATAAACCTTCATCGCGAATAAGAAAATATAAAATAATAACTTTATTATTGTCTCTAGGGCATATTTACTTCAGTCTCCCACTTGCACTAGAGTCAATAATCTAGTTCACATCGCCATGTGATTAACACCCATAGTTCACATCGCCATGTGACCAATACCCAAAGAGTTTACTAGAGTAAAATAATCTAGTTCACATCACCATGTGATTAATACCTAAAGAGTATTAAGGTGTGATCATGTTTTGCTTGTGAGAGAAGTTTAGTCAATGGGCCTGTCACATTCAGATCCATATGTATTTTGCACATTTCTATGTCTATAGTGCTCTGCATGGAGCTACTCTAGGTAATTCCCCCACTTTCAATACGTATCCAGATTGAGACTCAGAGTCATGTGAATCAGTGTCAAAGCTTGCATTGACATAACTCTTTACGACGAACTCTTTATCACCTCCATAACCGAGAAATATTTCCTTGGTCCTCTTAGGTAACTAAGGATAATTTTGACCGTTGTACAGTGATCTACTCCTGGATCACCATTGTACCCCCTTGGCAAACTCATTGGCAAGGAACACAATAGGTCTAGTACACTGCATGGCGTACTTTATAGAACCTATGACTGAGGCATAAGGAATGACTTTCATTCTCTCTCTATATTCTGCCGTGGTCGGTTTTGAGTCTTACTCAACTTCACACATTGTAACACTATCAAGAACCCTTTCTTTGACTGATCCATTTTGAACTTCTTCAAAACTTTATCAAGGTATGTGCTTTGTCAAAGTCTATTAAGCGTCTCGATCTATCCCTATAGATCTTGATGCCCAATATATAAGCAGCTTCATCGAGGTATTTCACTGAAAATTCTTATTCAAGTATCCTTTTATGCTATCTAGAAATTCTATGTCATTTCCAATAAATAATATGTCATCCACATATAATATCAGAAATGCTACAGAGCTCGCACTCACTTTCTTGTAAATACATGCTTCATCATAAGTCTTTATAAAACCATATGCTTTGATTACCTCATCAATGCATGTATTCCAACTCCGAGATGCTTGCACCAGTCCATAGATGGATCACCGGAGCTTGCACACTTTGTTTGCGCCTTTAGGATCGACAAAACCTTCTGGTTGCATCATATACAACTCTTCTTTAAGAAATCCATTAAGGAATAACGTTTTGATGTCCATTTGCCAAATTTCATAATTATAAAATGCAGCAATTGCTAACATGATTCCGACTGACTTACACTACAAAAAAAATACACTTCCGTGATGATATGTGTTTGTCATAGTAGGTCGCTTTTTTGTCATGCATGTACATCCATGACAAATTTATGACAGAATCAAGATAGTCATACTTGTGCTGTCGTAGAAGTGTTCCATGACATTACCAAAATTATCATCATGGAAGTGTCCACTTCCATGACGATAAATCGCGCGTCACAGAAGTGCTTTCGTCAAGGGTGACCAACACGTGGCATCCACCGAAACGGAATGCCGTTAAGCTATCGGGTCGGGTTTTGGATCCGATAACCCGTTAACAGCCCCGACCAATGGGGATTTTCCACGTGTAAAATCATCATTGGCTGGAGGAAACACGTGTCGGCTCATCGTTGGGACATATGTCAACCACTCATTGGACGGAAGGCGCCTATGATACGTCGACACGTGGCACGGCCCAACAAAGGCCCATTCCTGTGAAAAGGCCGGCCCATTTGACTTGGTCAAAAGCTGGCGGGCCGGCCCATGGAAAGCCTGTTAACGGCTTGTTCGAATATAGCCCATTTACAGCCTGCTAACCCAAGGCCCATTACGCCCTATCCGAATTAAGCCTAGTAGCGTCATCTGGGCCATCCAATATGATTCCAGACCGTTTTCACTTCTGGCCCATGTATGGCCCATGACGTCTTTCGGCCCATATGAGGCCCTATGTAACTCTTGGCCTACTAACGGCCCGTGGTGAAACTGGCCCGTAATGAACAGTGTATCACTTTACACACATTAACGGCCCATGGTGAAACTGGCCCGTAATGAACAGTGTATCACTTTATACCCATTAACGGCCCGTTATTCCGTTAGGCCGTTTCCAGCCCATGTTATCTTTCGGCCTTCTCAGAGCCCATTTATTCTTGGCCTCATTTCCAGCATTCGTTTACTTACGGCCCGTTACTGTCATTTTCTGCTTGTGGGCCAAATTTAGCCCGTGGTTACAGTCGGCCCGTTTGTGGTCTGTTAATACATTGGGCCGATTTCATAGCGTCATCAAATACGGCCTATTAACGATGGCCCGTTATGGTCGGCCCATGAACGGACGATTCCAACTCTAGCCCGTTTACGGCCATAATGCGGTCTGTTTGGCCCATGTTTGGCCAATCGATTATACGGCCCGTATAAGGCACATTGATAATACGGCCTGCAGAAGGCCCATTGTTTCTACGGCCCGTAGAAGGCCCATTGTTTCTATGGCTCGTAGAAGGCCCACTGTTTCTACGGCCAGTAGGAGGCCTAGTGTCACTACATTAAATATTAGCCGATGGTTATTGTGGCCTAGTTTTAAAAAATAGGTTATTGCAGCCACTAGCTAACCTCGGAAAAAGAACTGCAATGACTACAAGCAAACAAATAAACAAGACAACAAGGAAATAAATAAGCAAGCAACTAACGCTAGGCTATCACGACTATTACACATATTACATCCACTGGGCATCAAAGTTCGCCACTAGTGCAAATATAGGGAACAAAGCAGCATATCATATACACTGGTTGTCAAAGTTGGCGACCAGCGCAAATAAATGCCGCAGCAAAACAAATCCAGAACTGAAACCACTTTAGAAGATCTCAAGAAACAATATCCTGGGTACCCATAATGCTGGCAAGATTCTTAGCAAGCTTATTAACTTTCTCTTGTTTGGTGCTTAAATCCTCCACCGCTTGCTGTTGCACCAGAAAATATGCATCTGAATTCTGCAGGGACTTCCTCAGTCCTTCAGCTTCCTGTCGCAGCACATCTAATCGATGTCTTTCAACTTGAAGTTGAGACTCAAGAAGACGAACTAATTCAGGCAGCGAGTTCGAAGAGCTTGTGCTAGTAGTAGTGGCCAGTAACTGGAACACTACATCAAGACAGGACTTTTGGGTTCCCTCATTGTCGTCAAGATAGTTTTTATCAGCTTTCTTGGAGACTAACAGGGATGTCTCACTATCTTGAACCTTATCTGCATTACTTCCTTTACCATTGGATAACGCGGTACTGTTCTCCAATATTTTGTCCGCATTCTAAAAGAGAGACAAGCAGACACATCACATGTTTACCATGTTGTATATGAAACTCATGTTGGTAAATGAGTTCAGTAGTAAAGTGGACAGGATAACAGCACGAAACAAACATATATCTGTGTACCATGGTCACTTTATGGTCTATATCATTCTAGTTTTTGTTGGCAAATCAAGATAGAGACACAGTTCAAATAATATTTGTTCAAGACAAAGCAGAATAGACAAAATATAAGTGTGGGTAACTATAGAGCAATAACAACACTTGTAATGTGCATGACATGAGAACATAACTGTTTATTCAATTGAAACTGAAATCAACATAGAGCATGTTACAACAACAAACCAGTTGAAGAAACAGGTTTAAAACATACCTGTTGCGCCATTGGAGTTTCAATTCCATCCTTCAAATTTGAAAATAGTTGGTATGAGTAAATACAGTCATGCAAGAGCAAAGGAGTATGAACCATAGCTACAGAACTTGACCTGAGAACAAATCTTCTTCTCCTTTAAGCGTTGACTTGGGATTCGGAGTGGTGGTCCTCGTGCTTTGGGCACTGCAGTTCCCTTACTAACTGCTCGTGTTTGGGTGCTCTGTGGTGGAGACGGTGCTGTGTCAACTGGAACTGGGTTACTATCTGCCGGGGTTGGGGTTAGAAGGGGTGTAGCTGGTTCTCTGTCCAACTGGGTAGGGGTACAATCTGCGAGAGTCTGGGTTATGTGTGGTGGATCTGGTACTTGGGCAAGTACAACCGTGGTTCTACCTGCATCAACTGGTAGCACTATCTTTTCTGAAGACCATGTTGTTACTCCCTTAGATACTGCCATCACGCTCTCCAATTCAAATGGCTGATAAACTAGAAAAGTAATTGAAAGTATAGACATTGTAAGATAGACAGGTGCAATGGATAGTGGGGAATAAAAGAGGGCATGAAATAATTCATATTTATGTTGTCTAACCAAACAAGATAGCATGACACAATTTCACATATATGATGGCTAACTAAACAGGATAGCATGACACAATTTCACATTATGATGGCTAACTAAAAAAGATGGAAAGACATAATTCAAAATATGAGACTATGTAAATAGGATGACATGACATAACTATATAATGTGTGTAGTAAATAGGTTGGCATGCCATAATTCACATACATTCACGGATAGAATGCCATAATTCAAAATATGATGACTGTAAACACTAAACAGGATGAGATGATATAACTATATGATGTCTTTATTAAATGGGTTGCCATGCCATAATTCAGATAGATGATGTGTATGTACTATGTAAACGTGATGGCGTGATATAATTCAAATATATGATTTATATAGTAAGCAAGTAAGCAGATGGAAATCCATATATGATGTAAAAACTAAGAAATGCAAGACAACATGCATGACATGGGTAATATAACCCTGCCAAGTTTGAGCATAGACCTCAGGGGAAAAATAGGACTGGTCATCAGTCTCTGAATCCTCCTCTGAGGAGCTCTCTGTAACCAGCAAGATGTCTGCTTCAGCAGGTAGCATTGTCTGCTCTGAATACCTTGTTTTCACTCCAGATACTTCCATCACCGCTTCAAATGGCTGATGCACAGGAAGAGTAGTTGAATATACAAACGTTGTCGACAAATGGAACACGTAATACAAAAAAATGATAGCATGATATAATTCACATACATGATGATTGGCTAAACAACGTGGCATTGCATAATTCACATATATAATGCCGTTGCAGCAAGATAGCATTGTATAATTCACATATATAATGTCTTGCAACAAGATGGCAATGCATAATTCACATATATGGTAATTAGACACTGAACAGGTGGCATTCACACAAAGCATGTCTAAACTAATCAAATGACATAGCAATGCGAGACACCATACGCACGATATGAGCAACATAACCCTGCCAAGTTAGAGCATACACCACGGGGGGGGGGGGATAGGACTGGTCATCTGTCTCTGAATCCTCCTTTGAGGAGCTATCCGTAACCAGCGAGATATGCGCTTCGTCAGATAGCATAGTCTGCTCTAAAGACCTTGTTTTCACTCCAGAATTTGCCATCCCCGTGTCAAATGGCTGATGCACACGAAGAGTAGTTGAATGTAATAACATTGTTGACAAATGTAATATGTAACGAAAAAAGGATGGCCTGATATAATTTACATATAAGATGACTGGCTAAGCAGGATGGCATTGCAAAATTCACATATATGATGCCTGGCTAAACAAGATGGCATTGCATAATTCACATAAACGATGAATAAACTAAACAGATGGCATTCGCACAAAGGATGTCTAAACTAAGCAGATGACATATTTGATGTATAAAGTATGCAATGCAAGACACCATATGCATGATATAACCAACATCAGCATGCCAAGTTAGAGCGAAGAACTCAGGGGGTAAATAGGAGTTGTCTTCTCCTTCTGAATCCCCCTCAGAACATATATCTTCCTCTCGATTACAATCCGAAATGCATGGAGGGGGGCTCCCTTTGCGCCTACCATGGAGCGATGTCTGCATGAAATTTTATTGCCATGCAAGGCTCGTCTCTTTTGCTCTACATGTTCAGTTCCATTGTTTACAATAACTGTCATGCATAGGAATAAAACATAGTGAGATTATGTAAGGAGTGCATGCAGAAATCCAGAGTGATGGTAGCAACCTGTGGATAGACCCAAAACCAATAATAGCAGGAAGATAATGGCTTCAGTTAAAAAATACAGATAATGGCTTCTTTACTGTTTGTTTCCCACCCAACATGAAACTCATAGTAGACACCGGAGATTAACCAGATAGTAGATAGATACTATTGATAGCAGCCCCGATATGTACCCCACAACCATTTGAAAACTTAAGTTTGACCATTAGTTTGGAGCTGACTCAGAGTCTAATCGATGAACAGGACGATAAAGTAGCATGTAATATTAAGCGATGCATAATGTAAGCAGACACGAAAGAGTGTGACCTCTCTTGCGGACCCATGTAGTCCTCGATGTCATCTGCTTGGTTGGTGATGGTAGTGCAGTTTTCATGGCTGCCAGCGGTGGCGAAGAAGATCTGAGGCGGCGAAAGACAGTCTGGAGGCCGGATCCCTGCTGTGTTGGACCCTTCTATCGTTGGAGCAGCTGAGCTGGGGGGGACGACGGCGCAGCAGGAGCGGGACAAACCACACAAGGTTTTCTTTGACAACTATCTATAAGAGAAGTAATTCTGTAAGGGCTCGTTTGAATTGGAGGATTCCAACAATGCAGGGATAGGAAATAGACAGTAATAGGATAGGAATGCACGTGCAAAACAGAGAATTTAAAACACAGGATTTCTGCCAATCTGGGTGTTTGATTCACAATAACTGGAACATCATAGGATGCAAAGAAGCATGGTGAGATTAAGTCAAACCATAAGAAAATGTACGGTTATAATGCTATTATGCTACTATATCTTAGTTTTGTGCTTCATGAATAGGAATTTGAAAAGGAGGACAAGTGAAAATTAAAATTCCTTTGTTTTTTCTTTCAAGGAGACACTAAAGGAACAAATATGTGTGCTCAGTGGACAATATATATAACATGTAGAGTAAAAAAGAGATGCAACAAGTGTACAACCTCTTTGGCGAAGCCATGTCGATCTCAGCATGATTGGGTTGGCCGGTGAGGATGCTCCGGCTGACTTGGCTATCGAAGGAGGGGAAGAAGATCTTAGGCGTCTGGAGATGGACCCCGATGTACTGCTCCACTATGATGGAGGGTTTCGTCATTGGAGCAGCTCCGGTGAGTTGTACGACGCCGAGGCTGAAGCAGGACAAGAGAGACAACGAACAACCTTAACCTAAGTGGAATTCTAATAGCATCTCCAATGCATGACGTAAAATACATAAACACAAAGTGCTAGATGTAAAATACATCAGCCGCTCATCTCTGAACTTAACTGTCGAAACTGAATTTAACTGTGGAAACTGAACTTAACTATCAAAACTAAACTTAACTGTCGAAACTGAATTTTGCTGTTGAAACTGAACGCACTAGCAAGATGAGGCTACACGTCGGTCGACTGACTTTTTCATCTCTGGCCAGTCGATTTTGCAGCCGTTGGATACGAAATCAAGGTCCTACGATTCATCTTCAACCTCCACCCCCCTGAGCCAGCCAAACAGCAGCCCCCCGCCGCCCGCGGCCGGCAGTGCGCCACCCCGCCCGCCGCGAAAACACTCCCCACCGCTGGTCCGCCGCCGCCCCGGCCATCCCTCTAGGCCCCCCCGTGCCGAGCTTTTTCTCCTGCGATCCCCACGCCACCGCTCCGCCAATGCCCCGCCACCGCCGGCGACCACCGCCCCCATCCTGAACCCTAAGATAGATAGTGGGGTACCTCTCCGGCGAGCCCCCCTCCCCACTGCGTCTGGTTCTTCCTTCACCCCGGCGGCATCGGAGTGAAGTGTAGCTAAATCGGAGCAGCATCGCAAGCAAGAGCAAGATCGAGAGCAGCAGCGCGAGCAAGAGCAATAGCAAGAGCAGACCAGGCAGGGGACCGAAAGCAAGAGCAAAGCAGTAGCACGAGTGAGAGCTAAAGCAGCAGCAGGTCCTACTGATGTGGACGTCACCGCCGAGGGAGTGACGCCGTGGAGGAAGTGGCCGGCGATGCCGCCGTGGATGGAGCCGCGCCGTGTTGGCTCGGGACCGAGCGCCGGCAGCACCGTGAGATCGAATCAAGAAGAAAATGCAGCGATTAGTGTACAACCTCTTTGGTGGTGCCGATTAGGCTGCAGCTTCATCTGAGGAAACGGTGATGATGATGCTCTTCCGGTGGTGCAGGTAAACACGGCGGTGTGGGAATGGAGGTGGCGCGAAAGACGAGGGGAACATCGAGGCAGCTCCTTGGAGGTGGAGGACGGGGTGGCTGAACCAGCGGGACGATGATATCGACGACGGATCCTCATTGGTACAGTGGATGAGGGACGTTGAGGTGTTGATGTGGACGACGTCATCGGGGAAGAGGCTCCGGCTGGGTGGCGGGTGGAGCAGGGTGTGGGGTTTCGTCGCGGGTTTTCGCGGCCTCAGTGTATGAATGGGTGGGTGGATGGGATGGCAGTGGGGAACCATGGCTTAGAGACATGCTTGTCCGACATGTGGGGTAAGTTACGAAAGTACCCCCAACGATTTGAGGCGGTTCTTTCGGTTCAGGGGTACCACGGGCATTTCGCGTGTCAGGATTTCACAGGAGGTGGGAGTTTTCGCGCGCGTTGTAGTTTCGGAATAGCAAGGCAAGGGTTGAGATGGAGGGAGTTGTCGAAGCACAACGAGACAAAGATATATCTTAAATATTTCAGGCTAACAAGGCGAGGGTTGAAATTTCTGCACAAGCCTAACGTGTATTGTACCAAATCAATGCGCCCTACAAATGTTATTCAAAACTTTGATGTCAGGACCCCGATTCCAAGCCACATCGATCTAGCCGGTAACACCTCATATCACTTTACGGCCTCATGCACGGTATCCCACGGGTGTCGCCTTACCATGGCCCGGGACCGTTTGCGCCTTTTGGCTCACGTATATGATAGTGTCGCTAGCATCCATATGACAGAGAACCCGGGCTGACATGGCTAGTCGTGAACCCAAAGCGGCACAGACCTATGGAGACAGGCATACATGAATCACATCGAGCATGTCGGTCATCCGCGAGTGATTCCGGGCTGTAGCACTGGGCTAACAGGACTCCGGGGAACCCGGGCTGTAGCAGGCTAGGCAGGACTCCGGAAGTCACCGCATGACATTTCCCCAAAGGGACAGACATAGGAACAAAGTGAAACACATGCCGGCCAGTCAAGTGTCCTGAACAGTAGTGCTGGGCTAGCAGGACTCCGGTGAACCGGGCTGTAGCGGACTACTATGGCTCGAGGAACACTAGACTACATTTCCCCATAAGAAAGGCTGCCAAGGATAAACAACTAGATTGTCGGATCCCACTCATACCAAGCATTTCAATCATACACACAATATGCCCGATATGAGTACATACAACATGGCATCACAACAAAACTCTACAACTCAAGTACTTTATTTAAAGGCTCCAGAGAGCCATACATAACATGTTCATACAGATAGGGGTCACATGACCCGACACTCAAGTCATACAATCATACAAGCACATGCGGAAGCAACTAGTCTGAGTACAGACTCTAGAAAGAAAGAAGGCTTCTCGAAGCCTGTCTATCTACATAAGGCCCTCCATGGCCAGGATCACCACCTGGGTGGCTAGTCACTCGTCGACGTCAAGGTCTACGTAGAACCCATCGGAGGGGGCGGTGTTGTCGTCTGAAAATAGTAATTAAGCAAACATGAGTACAAAGGTACTCAGCAAGTCTTACATCAGAACCTACTATACATGCTTATTCTCAAGAAGGTGGTGGAGTTATTGCAGCAAGCCAGCTTTGACTCTTGGCTAAGCTATCCTACGGAACTCCACTAGTAAAATAGTTTTTGCACACAAGTCCACTACTCACCAACACAATACTCCACCGGGGATCCTCCCTCGTCATCCTACGAGAGGGCCATCCTCGGTACTCACACTTATCTTGAGTCTTTTAGTAGTATCCATTAACTTGTCTATGAACTGTATAGGCAACCAAGTAGTCCTTTACCGCGGACACGGCTATTCGAATAGTTTTATACCCTGCAGGGGTGTACTTCTTCATACACGCTTTCAGCACTTACCGCCGTTTACACGACATGTACTCGGCAACCTTCAAGCGAAAGCCCAACGAGGGTGTCGGCCACGGCCTACCTAAACACTTAAGTCTCTAGTCCAGGTTGATCGCCTATCCAGGTTCCATCCGCAAGGAGTCCAGCCGAGGTTTCCACTTACGGCCCCGAACGATGTGAACAGGGTTCCCGAGACACCAAAGGGGTGACTCGGTACACCGTGCCACGGTCTATCTACCGCAACATAGCCCACCCCTAGGTTCAGCGCTACGCATGGCCGCCAACACATAACCTACAAACACCAGAAACTATTTGCAACTCCTGGACAAAGTACTAGGGTGATTAAGAAGCCGAGAGGGTCCATTGGTTTCGGGCCCAATGTACGGTAGTAAGTACATCTTAAATCACAAATACAGATCTCAGTTCCTATGGATGGCCTCAATGAAACAACCCACCAGGTACTCCTACATGGCCTCTCATCGATACCTTTACCAAAACATGTTCAACACTTCCCTCATATTACCGACACAAGCATTTCACTCTAGCCCATCACCCAGATGAACCAGACCTAACACAACTCTAAGCATAGCAGGCATAGCAAGGTAGGAATCACATACATGGCTCAATCAACTCCTACACATGCTAGTGGGTTTCATCTAGTTACTGTGGCAATGACAGGTCATGCAGAGGATAAGGGTTCAACTACCGTAACACACAGCAGTTTGAATCGCATTGTCTTAATGCAGTAAACCAGAGAAAAAGCAAGAACATGGGTTTGTATCGAAATGATCAATGGGTTGCTTGCCTGATGGAGTGGTAGTGGGATACTGCCCTTCAGTTGGATACTCATGAATATCCTCGGAGGCAGAACCTACCACGAAGAACACATCAGAACACAATCAACACATGACGATATGCAACAATATGATGCATGCTATGACATGGCAATATGAATGTGTCGTGGCCTAATGCAAGCTATAACAGAAAGGAATGTGCTTATTTGAACCAAAGGTTCAAATGTTAGTTCATTTAACATAGCCACATTAGTGTATTACCTTATTCTTCTTAAACAGCAAGATTAACTTGTTTTGTCATGCATGAAACCATTACAGATGGATAGATTGAATTTTTCTGATCATTTTTCATATATAAATCTTTACATTTGGAGCTATGGTTGATTTTCTATGATTTTTAGAAGTTTTGACTATTTTCTGGAATTTCCTGTATAAGAATAACTCCAGTAATTTAATTACCGCGTCAGCATTACGTCAGGGTGACGTCAGTGGTCAACGGGGACGTCCATGTCAAACCTGACTGGTGGGTCCCGCGTGTCAGTAGTTAATTAAACTAATTATTTTTAGTTAAAACTAATTTGATTTAGTTAGCAGAGGGGGGCCCACTTGTCATTGACTCAGGGGAGTCAACCTGGGCCCACCTAGTCCACGTCAGCGGTCAAATCCACCGGTCAACGGGTCAAAGCCTGCCGACGTTTAGCCGCCGACGAGGCCGAGATGGCGGAGAGCTTCGGATTTGGTCCTCCGGTGACCAAATCGCCGGTGGAGACATGCTACACGTAGCTGGGGAGCTGCCGCATCCAGTGGTGCAAGTGGTTGGACACGGGGACGCCGAAAACGACGCCGACGAGCTCGACAGCGGCGGCCGGAGTTCGGACGGGGTTGGGTTCGACGCTACGGTGCACGGGAGAAGGAGCTGGTGGTGGCTACGGGCTCCTGGTGCTGCGCTGAGCACAACGGTGAGCTTGGCTTCGAGCCGCTGTGGCTCTAGCCACGACGGCGCCATGGCCGGCGGTGGGGAGCTTTCGGGTGCGGTGGAAGTGGCAACTACAGAGGCCAAACGAGCACGGGAGCTAGGGGAAGAGGAAGAGGAGCTCACAACGGGGTCGGAGAGGGGGTCAGCGAGCTCGGGGAGGTCCTGGCGGCGCCGAATCGACCGGAGACGGCTCGGGTACCCGAGGTTGAAGACGAGGGTGAAGACGGCGTTCGGTGGCGTTTGGAGTCGCGTGGGTCAGCGGAGACGTCCGGGGCGACGAGGCGGAGCTATTGGGCTTGTCAGAGGGGCAAAGGGGTGGCTCTGGTGACGTCTACGGCGAACGGCGGCGAGGATCGCGCTCGGCCATCGCGGGAGAGGGTGAGGGAGACGAGGGGGAGAGTGAGGGAGGATGAGAGGGGGACGTGGGGGTCGGCGTGGCATCCCTGGACATCTCCAGGGCGTCGGTAGAAGCAGGAGGTGGCCGGCGTGTGGCCGCGGGCACCGGCCACGCACTCCTCGTCCTTCTGGCGGGAGAAGGACGATGACTGGCAAGGCCAGTCGGCTGGGCCAAGCCAGGTGGGCTGGGCCAGCACAGGTAAGGCCCAGGTGGGCTTCCCTCTCTCTCTTTGTTTTGATTTGTTTCTGTTTTTCTATTAAACTGCAACTGTTGGTCTTTATTACAAATACTAAAACGTTTCCAAAAATCCTGAAAATAATTGTGGGCTTTGGTTAGAATATTTCCAACAGCAAACATTTATTTCCAGAATTATTTGAGCATTTAAATTATTTTATAGCATTTAAATGCCCAAATTCAAATACTTATGATTTAATTCAATGACCTTCTATTGACCTAGAAAATTGTGCACCAATTTTGCCAGAGGTTCTAACCCAAGACAAAGAGAGTGAACTTTTTAGAAGGGTATTTCAGGTTCATTGAAAAAATAATTTTAGTAAACCCTAGTTGTTTCCAAGGGGGGTGTTGGGGGTTTCTGCCTTCCCCATTTCAAATTTAAGAGGAATTTAAACATGCTGCACACTCTAATGCTTGAACTAGCTAGGGTGTGACATTTGAATTCATGTTATGTTCAATTAAAATGTTTCGGTATGTGTATATTGCATGCAACCTACTACTCAAATGAACGTTTTAGTGCATTCCAAACGTATATACTACCGCTTCAATATGAACAAATTTGAATTCGTTTCTCTATTTGAATAAGATCTACAGTAATGATTGTAGTGAAGTCAAAGCATTTGAATTCGTTTCTCCGTTTTAATAAGATCTACAATCATCATTATTGTCAAGTTAAACCATCGTTTGTGTATTATCTTCACAGCACACCACACGATTAGTCTCGAGTTACATATGAACTCGAACTAGATTTTTTGAATCCACTTTATTTTGATTTCAAATCATATTACATTTCTAGCTCTAGCTAGATCTTCATAATCTAAACCATGTCTCATATGTATAATGTGTTTATCACATTATGTATGGTGCCCCACCCCCTACGCCTACAAGTATTTAGATGTGAGTTGCAAACACCACACATTACCACAAATTCAAATAAAATGTGAGAGTGTTCGATATATAGTATTGTTTAGATTGTTCGATATTTAGTTGTAAGCTGCAAACGCCACACATTATCACAAATTCAAATAAAATGAGAGATTGTTTGATGTATAGTATGGTTTAGATTGTTCAGCATTTAGCTGTGAGTTGCAAACACCATGCAGTATCACATTATGGTATAACATGTGCACAACACGTGTATCACCGCTATATTCATGCATGCAATGGTTAAAACACTATAATCTCCTATTCAAATATATGAATCCGCTTTCATATCAAATTGTGATCTTTGTTAGTCCCTTACACCCACACAATCCTCTAACCTTTGTAGCTACCACTAACTTTCTCTCGTGCATGCACACGCCCTCCTCGCCCTCCCCCTCGCTCAGCATTCTATCCACCGGGCACATTCATTTTTTTTCTTTAGGTCGTTCTCCCAGAGTCTCCACAACTCCTTTCCGACACACATCGATCGATAGACCTCTCCAGCGATGCCTGCCTACAACATACAAACACACCTTCAATCTCCTCCTTTATGTGTCCGTGCCTCGTGTCTCTCATACGGTCAGACACACATGTAAACTCTCGCCCCTCTTTTCATCGCACTCACAACCGCACACTCCTCCCCCTATCTAGCTAGTAGTTGGGCCTCTCGCACCACCTCCTAGCTCCATTCTCTCTATCTATCCGTCTTGCTGGGCCTTATTTGCCTCTAATAAATGGACGTACACCGATCGATCTCTCGCTATACATATAGCTAGCTAGGTCCTTATAACTCGTTTTTACCCACACGTCAATCGATCTACCTCATTAGGTGTATCTCTGTTGGGGAACGTAGCAGAATTTTAAAATTTTCTACGCATCACCAAGATCAATCTATGGAGTCATCTAGCAACGAGGGATAGAGGAGTGCATCTACATACCCTTGTAGATCTCGAGCGTTAGTGTTCAAGAGAACGGGGATGATCGAGTCGTACTCGACGTGATTCAAATCACCGATGACCAAGTGCCGAACGGACATCACCTCCGCATTCAACACACATATGGTTGGGAGACGTCTCCTCCTTGATCCAGTAAGGGGAAAGGAGAGGTTGATGAAGATCCAGCAGCACGTCGGCGTGGTGGTGGAAGCAACGGTGATCTCGGCAGGGCTTCGCCAAGCGCAGGGAGACGGAGGAGTGTCACGGGAAGGAGAGGGAGAGGCCAGGGGCTTGGGTGCGCAGCCCTCCCTCCCCCCCACTATATATAGGGTGCCTAGGGGGTGTGCCGGCCCTAGGAGATCCAATCTCCTAGGGGGGGCGGCCAAGGGGGTGCCTTGCCCCCCAAGGCAAGGGTGGCGCCCCCACACCTAGGGTTTCTAACCCTAGGCGTAGGGGGAGGCCCAAGGGGGCGGGGCACACCAGCCCACTAGGGGCTGGTTCCCCTCCCACTTCAGCCCATGGGGCCCTCCAGGATAGGTGGCCCCACCCGGTGGACCCCCGGGACCCTTCCGGTGGTCCCGGTACAATACCGATGACCCCCGAAACCTTCCTGATGGCCGAAACTGGACTTCCTATATAAAAATCTTTACCTCCAAACCATTCCGGAACTCCTCATGACGTCCGGGATCTCATCCGGGACTCCGAACAACTTTCGGGTTACTGTATGCTAATATCTCTACAACCCTAGTGTCACCGAACCTTAAGTGTGTAGACCCTACGGGTTCGGGAGACATGCAGACATGACCGAGAAGTCTCTCCGGTCAATAACCAATAGCGGGATCTGGATACCCATGTTGGCTCTCACATGCTCCACGATGATCTCATCGGATGAACCACGATGTCGAGGATTCAATCAATCCGTATACAATTCCCTTTGTCAATCGGTACGTTACTTGCCCGAGACTCGATCGTCGGTATCCCAATACCTTGTTCAGTCTCGTTATCGGCAAGTCACTTTACTCGTACCGTAATGCATGATCCCGTGATCAACCACTTGATCACATTGAACTCATTATGATGATGCATTACCGAGTGGGCCCAGAGATACCTCTCCGTCATACGGAGTGACAAATCCCAGTCTCGATTCGTGCCAACCCAACAGACACTTTTGGAGATACCTGTAATGTACCTTTATAGTCACCCAGTTACGTTGTGACGTTTGGCACACCCAAGGCACTCCTACGGTATCCGGGAGTTGCATAATCTCATGGTCTAAGGAAATGATACTTGACATTCAGAAAAGCTACAACAGACGAACTACATGATCTTTGAGCTATGCTTAGGATTGGGTCTTGTCCATCACATCATTCTCCTAATGATGTGATCCCGTTATCAATGACATCCAATGTCCATAGTCAGGAAACCATGACTATCTTTTGATCAACGAGCTAGTCAACTAGAGGCTCACTAGGGACGTGTTGTGGTCTATGTATTCACACATGTATTACGATTTCCGAATAACACAATTATAGCATGAACAATAGACAATTATCATGAACAAAGAAATATAATAATAACCATTTTATTATTGCCTCTAGGGCATATTTCCAACAGTCTCTCCCTTCCTTCGACAAACAACAATTGATCTACCGATCTAGTTAGGTTTGCTTACCAAACACATGGTTCCCCTTCATCATCCATGGATGCGTCCCGGCAGATCTATCACGCATAGGCACACACAGAAACACATCCCCACTCTTATTGATAACATTGCAGTTCCACCCTCAGTTTGTCTAGTAGGCCTCTCCCACCATCTTTGAGAAGCAACTCCATCACCCATCCAGCACTCTACCCCTCTCCCTCCTTCTCCCCCCTCTCTCTCTTCTCTCTCTCTCTCTCTCTATCTCCCATCATATTTCCTGTCCTTCAGTTATGTATGGATGTCGACCATCTCCCTCAAGACATAGCTGGGTCTCTCCTTCTCAACACATATACGAGTCGTTCTACCTCTATAGTTATGCCTCTGCCTACCCCTCCCACCACCCCTCCCCCCCACACACACACCGATACATCGAGCACTCTAGTCATGTCTCCCTGCCACACACAAACTTGATGTGTGCCCTCTAACGTTCCGGTAGGCTAGTCGCCCTATAACTTTGACTTGTACACACACACACACACACACAATTTTGATGGCTCTCTTCATTGATCTCGCACCCACCCACTTGATCCTCTCTTTGACTCTATCGATAGCTATGAGCCCTCCCTCTCTTCTCGTGGATTGCCCGACCCTCTATGTATGATATGGATAGGCCTCCATTTCACACACATTGCATGCAAAATTTTGTTTGAGATGTCATCGACACATATTCCCACAAATAATTCACGAAATCAACCCCCCACCCTACCCCCACCCCAAAACAAAAAACACTCACGAATGCGGTTTGTATCTCTCACACACACCCACGTAGGTGGGGGGCATGCACGAAGAGAAGAGGTGCATGCATGGCGCACGTACTCCTATCTCTTTCCCAGCCACACCCGCGCGGGTACATGGTGGAGCTCATTTCTGTACGAAAAAGGCAGCCCACGTGGTAATTTGGCACGTGTACTGGTTGTCCACTTGGTGGAGGGAGGATCGTCTACCACGGGTGAACAAACAAATTGCGACTTGACGTGTTATGTTAAAAAAAGAGGCAAACCATGTGGGGCCTACCTTAGAGGCAAGGCTCTATACACTGGAGTACTTTTGATGTGTCCCGTCAACTCGCAGAACGAGGAGAAGCTTGCTTAGTACGCCGTCTCCCCCGCCCACGGGCGCGGTGGCTCGCAGGATGAGGTGAAGCTTGCTTACTACGCCTTACGCCCGCTCCCTCGCCCATGCGCGCGGTGGCTCGCAGGACGAGGAGAAAAATTTACTACTCCCTCCGTTTACTCCTCGTCCCTACTACCTTGGTTATAGAGATTATATCATATTGTTTGGAATATATATGTCCTTTAGTAGATTTCAATATGAACTACTAGTACATACTCCAAACACTGATGTATATAGACGTATTTTAAAGTGTAGATTCACTCATTTTGCTCCGTATGTAGCACCCTCCCTCGCCCCTCGACCCTCGCCTACGTGGTGGACGTGCAGCAATTCATCCAGTCTCATATAGCCAGAACGATATATACTGCACTACCATTATTGCTCGACTTCCCGAAGAGGCAAAGAGCCAATCGCAAGGTTAATATTTTGGAGATGCCAAGCGCAAGCTTATAGGAAAACGAGTAGTAGGTGCCGCGTCATTTATAAATAAAGTTTTTTCTTCAGTGGCACGTACGCAATATGATAGGTTCATATGGAGAGAAAAGGAAACCGCTCCACTATATACATAGTCAGGACGGGCCAGCCTACACGGTTGCTTGCTGGGGTTGCTCTCTTCAAACTCTCTCGCAAAAAACAACTGTGGCCACATCTCTAACATCCCGGTGGATCACGTCCGCTTGGGGAAGGGGTGGATGCTTAGTGTAGATGCGGTGGCCGTCGCCGACGGCGAAAACCCACTGTCGGCACGTCCCGATCAGGGGTCCCCGCCGTTCTCTCTCACAAAGCCGGTGAGGTTGCCTTCGTCCCTTGCTCACTGTCGCGACGTGGGCAGTTGCCGCCTCCCGCCGCCCTCCTCAAGGTTGAGCTACGTCCCTCAGGTACAAATCCCATTACAGCCGGCTTGCACCAATGCTCCAGCTGCCCACATCACTCCCTGTGGATATTTCTGTACTTCTTTGCCCCACACATACCTCTACTGGCTTCTACGTACTATATTTGTGATGAGTTTATGTCTCATCAACTAGTCCTAGTAATCTTATTCTAATCATGTTTGTTCAATTTCTTTGCCACAGGGATGCTCATCTCGATTTTGGTGAAACTGCACAAAATGATCCGATGGTCAAAAGGTTGCAAACTTTATTTATTAGGAAGCTCGAATGTTGCCAGCAAATTGAAGCCTGGTCAGGGTTCACGGTTCAAGGGCTAGGGACTGCATGGATCATTTTTTTGTTTAGCTGCCTCTGTTCCAAAATAAGTGTCAACTTTAGTAGTAGTACAACTTTGTACTAAAGTTTGCACAAAGTTGAGAAACTTATTTTGGAACGAAGGGAGTACATATTTGCTATGATCTGTCAATCATTGAGATGCAATAGCATGCATGTTAGTCTCCTTTGTATTTGATGAAATGTTGCAACGGGCAACCTTGGACGCAAGATACATGTAACAGAAGCTGGAAGCTTCATAGCATTGTACAAATTTATCTCGCTGATAAATTACAGTACATACTATACTAGTACTTCCTCCGTTCCTAAATATAAGTCTTTGTAGAGATTTCACCACGAACCACATGCGGATGTATATAGATGCATTTTATGTAGATTCATTCATTTTGTTCCGTATGTAGTGGAATCTCTACAAAGACTTATATCTAGTAGTAATAGCTAGCCCTCACTACTAGGAATTCTCTATCCTCTCCTTGAGCCACGTCATCAAAATTGATGTAGCCGTTAGATGAAGTAAATCAGTCCATAATAGCCGTCTGATCTTGATGTTGAGAGGCTCCGCACTAAGCCACATGCAAGCATGCAGAAATACCATGCCACATGCATGTGAGTGGGTTTTAAATCACATCAACATGTCTGCATGCAAGCATGCACCGGTAGCATGCATGTAAGTGAGCTTTTAAGTCCCATTAACATGTCAAAAAGAAAAATATAACCCCATTATGCAGTAGGAGTTGGCTGATCTTTTTTCCTTACGTGGGATGATCTAAATGATGATGGGAGTTTATTTAGTTTGGCTACCACATTTGTCATGCGGTTATAGAGTTTTTTGTTCTATGAAATCAATAATTTTGCGCAGAGAGATATACCACTGTTCCACGCCAACGCGCGGGGACTCATCTAGTAATATTTAGGAATGAAGGGAGTACTATGTAAAGAGTTAGATGTCGCACGGTGATAGTATGAGGTGGGCCATGTAATCACTGAGCCTGCGTGTTTTCACTGCTCTTGCACGCCTCCGCTGTAAGAATGGAAAAAATTGTAATCTAGTAGTAGTATACCTCCTTTCGCCGAAAGCGTGGGACATCCAGCAGTCCTACCACCTCAGTAATAAAGACCAATGAGCCGTCAAATCACATAGACCCAGCAGTAAGTTGGACGGATGAAGCAACCATCACTCTTGCGCCAGTGAGAGGTCACGTCCGCTCTGCCCGGGAATGAATGTGGCACCGATTCTTTGGAGCGGCGCTAACCATTTCGGGTGGGAAGCGCACGCGGGCGATGGAGGGGCTTTGGGTGGGCCAGGCTGGTCAGGAGCGGGCGTGGCAGCTGTCCGCATGTCCCTACCGGACACGCCCCGGAAACGAGAGGATGCACCGACTCTCACGGCTAAAATCGTACAGTACAAAACATCTCTCTGTAGGAGTAGGTCGATCTGTCGCTCTCTCTAACACACACATGGTGTTAAACACACACACACACACACACCTTGGTCCCGTTGCACCTTCTAACGTGACTTATTACACCTAGACGGAGGGAGTAGTAAGTATACGAGATACGGTGGCACACTGACTTAAGTCGAATACAAGTGCCCAAAATTTGTGTGCATGTTATAATACGGATTCACTTAAAATAGTACGTGAGCGAACAGCGGGATCAATTGGACAGCGTTCCCGAGCAGTAGCGAGATGTGTGAGGTAAGATACACTGCTGGCGCTTTTAATTTTTCTTATTAATTTGTTTGTTTCACCCTCTGACTGGTGGGACCCAACGTACTACGTGGAGAGAGGTAAGGTGACTAAGCCTGCATTATTTCTACACCACTATGGACAGTCTTACCACCAAAGCCACATGACATGATTATGATTGAAATCCCAATGACTCCCACACACACAAAAAAACACGGCATGCTTGTCACATGAATGCAGGAATGTATAAAAGGTTATTTCCCTCTCGTTGAACATAACGGGAGGGTTGTGTAGCTGGTTATCCTGTTCGCTCATCAAACTTGAGGTCTCGGGTTCGATAACTACACTTGAGCATAATTTGTGCCAGGAGGATTCTTTGACTGGTTAAAATGTTTTCTAGGGTTTGCACGCTTCAAACTCTCTCTCCAGTATATATATACACGCTGGAGCCTCAGCGCTTGTTGTTGCTCTGTTCACACTCTCTCGCCCTCTCCCGCTGGAGCCTCAGCGCTTGTAGTTGCTCTCTTCACACTCTCTCGCCCTCTCCAGATCTAAACAAGACTTCGTTGGCCTCTCTCTCCCCTCACTGCTGCTCAAAGAGCCGGCATGATCTGTCCGCCGGGAAGGGAAGGAGGCTTAACGCTGTCGCCGTCGGCGAGGGACTACCGGCGCAGCTGTTCACTTTCGACCCAGCGGCGGCGCGGGAGGGCCTCCGACCCCTTCTTCTTCGCCGCTGTCCCGTCGCCCATCGAACCACGCCCCAAGAACCTTAAGGTATAATTTACTTACTCCACATGCATTGCTCTAGCTGCATGTATACCATGAATCTAGGACGTGGTTCAAAGAGGAAAGGAGTGGGGGAAAGTAGTGGGAAAAGTTGTATATAGCATGAATCTAGGACGTTGTTCAAAGAGGAAATGAAGGGGGAAAGTTGTATAGCATTAATCTAGGATGTGGTTTAAAGAGGAAAGGAATGGGGGAAAGTTGTCGGGAAAGTTGTATCGCATAAATCTAGGACGTGGTTCAAAGAGGAAAGGAAGGGGCGAAAGTACTAGTTCAAAAAGGAAAGGAAGGGACAAGGCTGTAGAGTTTAAGCAGGACTAGATTTGCTGCGCTCACATAGGGAAAGGCGTCTAAAGATAACAAAACTGGGACCAACACAAATATGCTCCTTGGTTGTTTGTTCTTTGTTGCAACAGACTGTGCATGACCACAGTACATCGATAGATTCACATGATGGTGGTGCATCCACTGTCCCGTGCAACTCATTAGCTATTGTTAATCTAAGGCCCTGTTTGGTTAAAAACTCCCTATTCCCTACCTGTTGGGTTCCAGGGACTAAACATGGACTAGAGGTTATTAAATGACATGCTAAAAGACCATGCCCCTAGTAATGAACTAATAGAGACAAGGTGCGATGCGTGGCAGGGGCAACTGTTGGAAAAAGTCCCAAAAAGACTCCCTCGGGGTCTTCTTTCTTTAGTCCCAAATGCTCACTTTTAGTCCCTAAAAGTCCCTCCTCTTTGGTTTAGATGGAACTGACACGGAGTTTTTTTAGTCCCTACACCAAAATGTTCCTGTAAACAAACACCCTCTAATAATGCTGCTGGAAAATTGATGCAATGCCACAGTTAAAAGCAAATTACATGTTTAATGAATTTTATTGTTAATATAATCTCTATGTTAATATTAATCAATGCCACCGTTTGAGAAATGCTACTGTCTTGCTTTCTTTCCCATTTAGATAAGGTAGATGCTTCTTTTTGTTGGCTTCTGTGTCATCCACCGTTATTGACCACTAATTGTTTCCTTTGCACCTTTGTGTAAACAGGGTTATCTGCTTCACCTTGTTGCCATTGTGACCTGTTGTTGCACTGCACAAAACACTTTTGTTTTAAAAGTGTTTTGTGCAGTTCAACCAAAATGTCACACCGACAATGTTGCTTGATTGCTTGATCTTAGTGGAACTGCACAAGAGGAGATCTTACTTCCTATCCGTTAAGGCGAATTTGGTTCAGATCTTCTTCTTGTGAGTTGTTTGAATTCCGCATCATGAGAGGTCAGTACTAGCCTTCTTTCACATGATTCTGCGGTGTGCATTCATATGTTGTGCTACTTGTACGATAATGTTGCTTGATTTTAGTGAACTGTACAAATGGAGACAAGACTTCCAATCTGTATGTGCACCGTAATATCCCATTGAGGTAAGATAAGGATATTTCACAACTGTTGGCCTGTATTTTGCCACTTTCATCAGAAAATTAAGTTTAGTACTATACTTGTGCTCCCTAATTGACATGCCAAATCTTACATTGAAGGCGAAGCTTGTTTGTTATTGAACCAAGTGATGAAGGGGAAGAACAAGGGGAAGAAAAACAAAAATCAACTTCCGGTGCTGTAATGAAGCACTGGAACTGTGATGACACAAGTAATGATATAGTTTTGCATCTTATTTTATTGCTATGGCTGGAACGAGAAATTGTTTTGCCACTGATTTGATGCCACTCTTAATGTAATATGTAATTATCTCTACTTGTGCAAACAGGGATCTTCTTTGAAGATACCATATATTTTAGTGGAACTGCACAAGAAGATGTTGGAAACATTAAACTAATCGAGGAGTATATGGTAAGCATGGCCACCACCGTAGATAGCAATAGATGGTTCCGGAGAATTACTTCATCTGTATGCTCTACACAATAAGCCTCCTGACAAAGGTTGGTACCCGCCCACCGATTTCATCCATATGATTGAGCTTTGTCAACTCTATTGGTGTTGTGCTACTGTTTAGATACTATCATGAAAAAGTGGTATTGTCCTTGAGAAGTGCTTCATCTGTGCTGTTTTAAATATTTCCTTTCCTTTTTTCAAGCAAACAGTGATGATAGCATTTATTTGTAACACCCCGTGACCGATGTGCCAGGTGTCCTCTAGTTATTCGATTATGTTTCCTTGTCATTTCTTGCGTGTCAGGCATTGCATATCATGTCATCATGTGCATTTCTTTTGCATACATGTTCATCTCATGCATCCGAGCATTTTCCCTGTTGTCCGTTTTGCAATCTGGCGCTCCTATGTCACCCGGTGTCCCTTTCTACCTATTTTCATGTGCGGGTGTTAAATGTTTCCGGATTGGACCGAGACTTGCCAAGCGGCCTTGGTTTACTACCGGTAGACCGCCTGTCAAGTTCCGTACCATTTGGACTTTGTTTGATACTCCAACGGTTAACCGAGGGACCGAGAAGGCCTCGTGTGTGTTGCAGCCCAACACCCCTCCAAAGTGGCCCAAAACCTACCAAAACCTTCTCCATCATCTAGAGCGTTCGATCACGATCGCGTGGCCGAAAACCGCACCTCATTTGGACTCTCCTAGCTCCCTCTACATATAAATATGTGTCTCCCTCCGAAATTCGCGGTGCAAACCCTAACCTCCTCCCTCCGCGCCGCCGGACATGTCCGTCCGCGCCGGACGCATCCACCGGCCACCTCACTCCGGCGAATCGGGAGCCGCCACGTCGCCTCCGCCGCCTCCCTCCTCAAATGGGGCGCCGCCACCTCAGCCCCCATCCGCCCCGCGCCAACCGCAGCCCGCCAGGCCCGCGTCCGGCCCGCGGGCCCTACGCCGCGCCCGCGCCCGTCCGTGTGCCTCGCCGCCTGCGCTCGCCGGGCCGTCTCGCTCGCTTCGCCGCCTTGCCTCGGCTGCGCCGCCGCCTCCCGCCGGCATCGGTGTCCGCTCCGCGCCGCCGCCTCGTTTTCGTTGCCGCCGCCTTGCAGCAGACGCCGGCCGCCGGCTTCGCGCGCCGCCTCTGGCGATTTCTGCCGCCCCGGCCGAGTTCCATCGCCGCCTCCACGCTGCCCCATCTTCCGTGCACCCTGCCAGCGCACTCCGGCGACCTCGCCGCCGCCCTGTCCCAGATCCGGCCGGGTGGGATGAGATCCACCCGTCCCACGAACCAAACGGCCCCTCCCGATCCGGATCTCGCCATCCCGCTTCGTCCGGTCCCGTTGACTTTCTCGGAGTGGTAATTTCTTCTAAGTCCCCGAGATTTCCAAATTCATATGCCTCCATTCATCGCATCGTAGCTTTGCATCCGTTATTCCGTTTTGCGCGTGTAGCATATCAAAATGTTCGTATAAGAGGGTACATCATTTCATCTCATTGCATCATTTTCATTTGAGCTCATCTTGATGCCTGAAATGCTGTTGGAAGAGAGCTATTTGAGTTAATTGTTAGCTCTGCTGCACCAAATAGCTATTTGTCATTTTTGCCATGATTATTGTGTGCATGTTATGCTCCTGAGCTCTACATGTGTTTTGTTATATGCTTTGTAATATTTCCAAAGGTGCTATCCATGTAATTTTGTGATATGTGTGGTGACTAGCACAAGCTTGCAAAGTAGTGCATTCGTTAATGCTGATTTCAGGAACTTAGGATTTCTATAAGTCCTTGATCTGTTTTTATCAATATGCCATATGTTCATGTTGTTTCCTAGTGATCCGTGCCTCTTTTGAGGATGATCAGTAAGGATGATTTGCTAATCTTGTAGTGCTCTATCCATCCATGTCTTTGTTTGCAATTATAGAGCACCCTAGACTGAGTCAATCGAGCTCTACTTTTGCTATTTCGTGAATCTGGGCAGATTGTCTACTTGTTAGCGATTTTCAAAGGATGTTGTAGTTGATACGTGCATGCTATGTTGTTGTTCTTGCCATGTCTAGCTTGTATAATGTGTATTCTTGATGGGTGTATGCTTAGATTGTCATGCCTTGCTCTGTAGTGAGTACATCGAGCTCGTAAACATGCCTACGTGATATCTGTTTTGCATGTTCTAGTTTTTCACTAAGTCTGTAACCTGATTGTGTTTTTGCCATGTTCACATGCTTGCAATTGTATTTTCTGATCCCTTTTGGCTCAAGGTCACTAAGGGATTTTTGTTAAGATCTTTGAGTAGCTTCATTCCATGCTTTACTTTGCCATGTTAAGTTCCTGTAGCATATAGATTTCATGCTCCAAAGTGTGCTACCTGATCTGAAATTCCAGGCTTGTGTTAATTTCACTAAGTCTGAAACCTTTTATCGTTTGCTCTTTTGCCATGCTTGTTTGAACCTGTCAATGGATGAATTGGCCGTAGCTCAGTGTTCATCTTTTGTCAAGCATTATGAGTGGATACCTGCCATGTATTTTATTGTCATGTTTGAGTGCTGTAGCATAATTATCTTGTTGCATTTAGATGGCTACTTGCTGTTTATCGCAGACCAGTGCCATATATGTTTTGCTTGCCATTTTTAAATCGTGCATCCGATTCCGGTGTTCTTCATATCGATTTCAACCGAAATCCCCTCAACTTTCCAGTGGCACACTTGGAATTCCACGTTGAGGCCAGGTTCATTCATTCCTTGTCGAATCATGCATATGCATCGCATACCGCATCTCGCATATCATACCATGTTCATGTGTGGTTGTTTACTATGTTGTGTGCTTCTTTCCGGTGTTTGCTTCTTCAGGTTGGTTCCGGTAACGTCGCGTTTGTGAGGACCCATTCGGCTACGTCCGTTTGTCTTCTTCATGGACTCGTTCTTCTTCCTTGCGGGATTTCAGGCAAGATGACCATACCCTCGAAATCACTTCTATCTTTGCTTGCTGGTTGCTCGCTCTTTTGCTATGCCTATGCTGCGATACCTACCACTTGCTTATCATGCCTCCCATATTGTTGAACCAAGCCTCTAACCCACCTTGTCCGAGCAAACCGTTGATTGGCTATGTTACCGCTTTGCTCAGCCCCTCTTATAGCGTTGTTAGTTGCAGGTGAAGATTGAAGTTTGTTCCTTGTTGGAACATGGAGATCGTTCCTTGTTGGAACATGTTTACTTGTTGGGATATCACAATATCTCTTATTTAATTAATGCATCTATATACTTGGTAAAGGGTGGAAGGATCGGCCTTATGCCTGGTGTTTTGTTCCACTCTTGCCGCCCTAGTTTCGGTCATATCGGTGTTATGTTCCCGGATTTTGCTTTCCTTACGCGGTTGGGTTATAATGGGAACCCCTTGACAGTTTGCCTTGAATAAAACTCCTCTAGCAATGCCCAACCTTGGTTTTACCATTTGCACTAACAACCTACCACCTTCCCTTGGGTTCTGCAGACTCAAGGATCATCTTTATTTTAACCCCCCCAGGCCAGTGCTTCTCTAAGTGTTGGTCCAAACCGAGCTGCCTGCGGGGCCACCTCGGGGAAACTTGAGGGTTGGTTTTACTCGTAGCTAGTCTCATCTGAGTGTGCCCTGAGAACAAGATATGTGCAGCTCCTATCGGGATTTGTCGGCACATTTGGGCGGTGATGCTGGACTTGTTTTACCATTGTCGAAATGTCTTGTAACCGGGATTCCGAGCCTGATCGGGTCTTCCCCCTAGAAGGATTATCCTTCATTGACCGTGAGAGCTTGTGATGGGCTAAGTTGGGACACCCCTGCAGGGATTTGAACTTTCGAAAGCCGTGCCCACGGTTATGGGCAGATGGGAATTTGTTAATGTTCGGTTGTAGAAAACCTGAAGTTGATCTTAATTAAAATACATCAACCGCATGTGTAACCGTGATGGTCTATTTCCGGCGGAGTCCGGGAAGTGAACACAGTGTTGGAGTTATGCTTGACGTAGGTTGTTCTAGGATCACTTCTTGATCATAGTTGTTTGATCGTGCTTTTGCCTTCTCTTCTCACTCTCTTTTGCGAACAGGTTAGCCACCATATTTGCTAGTCGCTTGCTGCAGCTCCACATCATACCTTGCCTTACCTATAAGCTTAAATAGTCTTGATAGCGAGGGTGTGAGATTGCTGAGTCCCCGTGACTCACAGATACTTCCAAAACCAGCTTGCAGGTGCCGTTGAACCGTGCAGATGACGCAACGAAGCTCAAGGAGGAGCTTGATGAAGATCTTGCCCTTTGTGTTGATCCGTTTCCAGTTGATCAGTAGTGGAGCCCAGTTGGGGTCGATCGGGGATCTGTGTAGCATTTGGGGTAGTCTTCTTTTATTTTGGTTCCATAGTCGGACCTTGATTGTATCTGATTGATGTAATGCTTTATTCATGTAATTGTGTGAAGTGGCGAGTGTAAGCCAACTATGTATCTCTTTCCCTTATGTATTACATGGGTTGTGTGAAGATTACCTCACTTGTGACATTGCTTTCAATGCGGTTATGCCTCTAAGTCGTGCTTCGACACGTGGGAGATATAGCCGCATCGAGGGCGGTACAAGTTGGTATCAGAGCCTTCCCCGACCTTAGGAGCCCCCTGCTTGATCGAATAGCTGGCATTGTTGAGTCTACAAAAATGTTTTGAGTCATTTAGGATTATATATATCGGAGAGTTAGGAATTCTTTTTACTCCTCAGTCCCTTCATCGCTCTGGTAAGGCATCCTGACGTAGAGTTTTGACTCTTCTCTTCTCAAATTTCACTAAATTTTTTTAGGATCACGCGGGTATCTTGGAATCGTTCCGATGGTTTTGTGACGAGAACATTGTTCTTGGTGCCTCCTGTCATCTAGGGGTTGTGGCAGTGTCCCGGGGAGTTGAGCTCCGAGGTGTTGTCGTCACAATTTTATCGTTGTAGTTCTGGAATACCTGAGTTTAGCTCGCTGACATCGAAAATCTCTTTTGTGCAGTTATTGGTGAGATAACCTCGACGCCACCCAGTACTGGGGCGGAAGTTCGGGAGTATTGCCATAACTCGTATAACAGATGCTTTTCGAAGGTTGAGGTAAACGATTTCCGAAGGTTTCTTGGTTATGTGTTGAAGGATGGATACAGCTGGATGTAGGATTTGTTAGTTTTGGGTGAGATATTATGCTTCCCCTGTATCCCCAACACGTGATTGCATAACCGGGAAAATTTCGGGAGTTTATAAGTGTGAATTCAAGTAGCTCTTAGGATATCTTTCCGACAGATGTATGATATGAAATTGGGGTTCGACATCTAGTGGTCCGCCTATTCACGGTCAGTTTTACAGTGGTCTCGTTGTGTCTTAAAGAGTCCTTGGCTATGCCGACTTGGGGATGCTTCGTATGTCATGTGCACTGCCTTGTACATGATGGTGTTGTATGATCGAGCCCGTGTAGGCCCCACCACAAAAACTTCGGACGAAATCTCTATCATATGTTTGTTCTGGCTTATTCTGCAAGCCAATCCTTTGTTTTGTTTTGAGCTGTGGTATTCGAGTTTCTTCAATGTCAAATGTTGATTCCATACCTTCCCCAAATGGTGTTCTCATATTTCTATGTGAATACCAACCCTTCTCGATCATCGAGTTTGTCATGTCAATCCTTTTCACCAGTGTGTTTCTCTTCAAGTGGATCCGAACATTTCAACATCCGCAAGATCCAATCTCAGCTTTCTCAAAGGTGTTCGTTTCATCCATCCCAAATTGTCTTTTTTTTCCCGCCCACCCACCCACTTTTTCTTCAAGGACTCATATATCTTAATCAAGTATCCATCTTATTGATGCGAGGCCTCTTCATTCCTTTTTCGTCAATATTCTTATCCGGTGATTCTCAAGAAGATGCTAACGAAGCTTCAAGTTCGTCTCTCATCACTCATTTTCTTCTCCGGTGGATTCAATTCAAGTTGTTGGTGTTGATCATATCCTTTCCTCGTTTCAGAAGTTTTATCATACCGGTGCTCATCATATTCATTCATTTCTCGCTATTCAATTATTCCGGAGTGCTGGAGATATCTCGAAGATTCGTGTTTTCCACTATGCTTTCGTTCAAGCTCTTTCGAGGATGTTATCTCATTCAAGCCATTTAATTCAACCGGTGCAATCTCTCTTTTCAAGTAATCATTCAACGGTGTATCTTTTCAGTGGGCCCTAACCCACAGGTCTTTTCCCAGGATCTTACCTGACTCTTCTTATTTTCCCGGTGTTACTCTCAAAATTCTTTTGCAAGTTTGACGTAAAATGAGTTATCATCAGTCAAATGTCTTTCTCCAAGATCTTTCAAATTCTTTTCATCGTTGGCTCAACCTCTTCGTTTCCATTCTTCCGGAGTGTCTAAATAATTCATGGTGGTGTTTCTCGTCGTCATGCTCAACATTTGAAGACCGAAGAAGAGTTTCTTTTAAATCTTGCTCCATTCTCTGCCATCCTCTCATAATTGTTTGATTGTGAGAATTCTTTTCACCTATCCGGAGCTATTCAAGAGTCTTCTCAGTTTGTTATCTGGAGTCCATCTATTCAGGTTTATTCATTCTCAGCTTTCAGTTATCATTCTCCAATCATACCGGTGCATCATTCAATATTCTCTAATCAATTCGTGATCCCTTCGTTCACTTGTATCTAAATTCTCTCAAGCATTTTCATTCATTTGCTAATTGTACCCGGTGTTTCTTTATCTTCTCTTCGTTCATTTTCAATTCTTATGGTGGTTCGTTCAAGAGTTCTCGTCATTCATTATGATATCAATTTATTCGTTGTTTTCAATCCTACCGGTGGTTCGTTGAAGACCTTTCCAAGTTGACTCTATATCTATCTTAATTCTTTCTACGAGAATAAGTAGTATGCCAAAGCCATTGATTGTCATCAATTTAATTGGTGAAGGATGAGCATAAGGTAATTCTTATTTTTGTTTCATCCAAGTGTTTTAATTCCTTATCCCGGAGCCTCATCAAAATTCTTGTTTCCAATTGTTCATCTTCTCTTTTTCCCGGAGTTCCAACCTTTTTCAACTATTTCATCACGGAGATCCATCTAAGTCATTACAAGGATTCGCCTTGTGCTTTCAACTTCTCTTTCTTTCGTTTGATCATTCTTTCATTACCGGAGTTCTTCATGGAGGTTCTACATGATGGTCCATCAAGGATTTAATTCATTCACGAAGTGTTCATCAAGATTCTTTTCTAAGGAGCTTAAGATTCTTCATCTTGCAATCAGGAGTGTAATTCTTTCTACCATATTATTGGAGATGATATTATGTCATTCTTGATAATTTGAGTTCTTGTTTCATGTTTCACAAGTTATCGAGAATGGAGTATTTTAAATCCATCAACCTATTCGTTGGATTTATCTTGGGTTATATTTCACCTAAAGTTTTTCCCTAAGGATTATTGCTATTATGGTGCTCATAATTGACCCAAGTTCTTCTTCTATCCTTGTGGTGAAATAAGTTTCTCGTCTTCTTGTTCATATCAATCCAATCAAATCTATTCCGTGAGTGGAAAGTTGTCACCTCATAATTTTGAGATATATTCCATAAGACCATATCAAGCTTATTCTTTTCGTTGTTGGTTTTCCAACAACTCCGTTCTAGCAATTGTTGTAAACGTGCTCCCTCAAGATCTTGTTTCCCTTCGCTCATTCCAGTCCATTCTATTCTTTTGTTTCGGAGTCATTGTGATGTTGCTCTCTTCAACCCATCTTCTTGTTTTGTCAGGATCGTGTTTTTTTCTTGGTTTATCCATTTAACCGAAGTGTTGTGTCTCTTTGCTCAAGCTCTTTCATTTTATCTAGTCTTTCATCTCTTTTCAATCAGAGTGATGCCCGAATTTGTTCTTCCTTGTTCCTCTTTTCTAACGGAGTGCTTTCATCTTTGTCTTCTTCATTGCATTCTTTCTTTCAAATTGTTCAATCTTTCAAGGTTCTTTGGTTTCACTCGTTTGTCAAAGGAGCAACTTAGTTTTACCTCTTCTCTTTCTCTTTCGTTTTTCCCTCCGGTGCCATTCTAGATCTCGGGACGAGATCCTCTCGTAGTGGTGGAGTGTTGTAATGCCCCGTGACCGATGTGCCAGGTGTCCTCCAGTTATTCGCTGTTGTTGCCTTGTCATTGCTTGCGTGTCATGCATTGCATATCATGTCATCATGTGCATTTCTTTTGCATACATGTTCGTCTCATGCATCCGAGCATTTTCCCCGTTGTCCGTTTTGCAATCCGGCGCTCCTATGTCACCCGGTGTCCCTTTCTACCTCTTTTCATGTGCGTGTGTTAAACGTTTCCGGATTGGACCGAGACCTGCCAAGCGGCCTTGGTTTACTACCGGTAGACCACCTGTCAAGTTTCGAACCATTTGGACTTCGTTTGATACTCCAACGGTTAACCTAGGGACCGAGAAGGCCTCGTGTGTGTTGCAGCCAACACCCCTCCAAAGTGGCCCAAAACCCACCAAAACCCTCTCCGTCATCTAGATCGTTCGATCACGATTGCGTGGACGGAAACCGCACCTCATTTGGACTCTCCTAGCTCCCTCTACCTATAAATATGTGTCTCCCTCCGAAATTCGTGGTGCAAACCCTAACCTCCTCCCTCCGCGCCGCCAGACATGTCCGTCCGCGCCGGACGCATCCACCGGCCACCTCACTCCGGCGAATCGGGAGCCGCCACGTCGCCTCCGCCGCCTCCCTCCTCCAATGGGGCACCACCACCTCAGCCCCCATCCGCCCCGCGCCCACCGCAGCCCGCCAGGCCCGTGTCCGGCACACGGGCCCAGCGCCG
>NC_041384.1:150477440-150488359 GCF_002162155.2 Triticum dicoccoides | reverse complement strand
TTCGCCGCCTTGCCTCGGCTGCGCCGCCGCCTCCCACCGACATCGGTGTCCGCTCCGCGCCGCCGCCTCCCACCGGCATCGGTGTCCGCTCCGCGCCGCCGCCTCGTTTTCATCGCCGCCGCCTTGCAGCAGACGCCGGCCGCCGGCTTCGCCCGCCGCCTCCGGCGATTTTCGCCGCCCCAGCCGAGTTCCATCGCCGCCTCCATGCCGCCCCGTATTCCGTGCACCGCGCCGGCGCACTCCGGCGACCTCGCCGCCGCCCTGTCCCAGATCCAGTCGGGTGGGATGAGATCCAACCGTCCCATGACCCAAATGGCCCCTCCCGATCCGGATCTCGCCATCCCGCTTCGTCTGGTCCCGTTGACTTTCTCGGAGTGGTAGTTTCTTCTAAGTCCCCGAGATTTCCATATTCATATGCCTCCATTCATCGCATCGTAACTTTGCATCCGTAATTCCGTTTTGCGCGTGTAGCATATCAAAATGTTCGTCTCAAAGGGTACATCATTTCATATCAGTGCATCATTTTCATTTGAGCTCATCTTGATGCCCGAAATGCTGTTGGAAGAGAGCTATTTGAGTTAATTGTCAGCTCTGCTGCACCAAATAGCTATTTGTCATTTTCGCCATGATTATTGTGTGCATGTTATGCTCCTAAGCTCTACATGTGTTTTGTTATATGCTTTGTCATCTTTCCAGAGGTGCTATCCATGTATTTTTGTGATATATGTGGTGACTAGCACAAGCTTGCAAAGTAGTGCATTCGTTAATGCTGATTTCAGGAACTTAGGATTTCTCTAAGTCCTTGATCTGTTTTTATCAATATGTCATATGTTCATATTGTTTCCTAGTGATCCGTGCCTCGTTTGAGGATGATCAGAAAGGATGATTTGCTAATCTTGTAGTGCTCTATCCATCCGTGTCTTTGTTTGCAATTATGGAGCACCCTAGATTGAGTCAATCGAGCTCTACTTTTGCTATTTCGTGAATCTGTGCAGATTGTCTACTTGTTAGCGATTTTCCGAGAATGTTGTAGTTGATCCGTGCATGCTATGTTGTTGTTCTTGCCATGTCTAGCTTGTATAATGTGTATTCTTGATGGGTGTATGCTTAGATTGTCATGCCTTGCTCTGTAGTGAGTGCATCGAGCTCGTAAACATGCCTACTTGATATCTGTTTTGCATGTTCTAGTTTTTCACTGAGTCTGTAACCTGATTGTGTTTTTGCCATGTTCACATGCTTGCAATTGTATTTTCTGATCCCTTTTGGCTCAAGGTCACTAAGGGATTTTTGTTAAGATATTTGAGTAGCTTCATGCCATGCTTTACTTTGCCATGTTAAGTTCCTGTAGCATATAGATTTCATGCTCCAAAGTGTGCTACCTGATCTGAAATTCCAGGCTTGTGTTAATTTCACTAGGTCTGAAACCTGTTATCGTTTGCTCTTTTGCCATGCTTGTTTGAACCTGTTAATGGATGAATTGGCCGTAGCTCAGTGTTCATCTTTTGTCAATTATTATGAGTGGATCCCTGCCATGTTTTTTGTTGTCATGTTTGAGTGCTGTAGCATAACTATCTTGTTGCATTTAGATGGCTACTTGCTGTTTATCGTAGACCGGTGCTATATTTGTTTTGCTTGCCATTTCTAAACCGTGCATCCGATTTCGGTGTTCTTCATATCGATTTCAACCGAAATCACCTCACCTTTCCAGTGGCACACTTGGAATTCCAAGTTGAGGCCAGGTTCATTCATTCCTTGTCGAATCATGCATATGCATCGCATACCGCATCTCGCATATCATACCATGTTCATGTGTGGTTGTTTACTATGTTGTGTGCTTCTTTCCGGTGTTTGCTTCTTCGGGTTGGTTCCGGTAACGTCGCGTTTGTGAGGACCCGTTCGGCTATGTCCGTTTGTCTTCTTCATGGACTCATTCTTCTTCCTTGCGGGGTTTCAGGCAAGATGACCATACCCTCGAAATCACTTCTATCTTTGCTTGCTAGTTGCTCGCTCTTTTGCTATGCCTATGCTGCGATACCTACCACTTGCTTATCATGCCTCCCATATTGTTGAACCAAGCCTCTAACCCACCTTGTCCGAGCAAACCGTTGATCGGCTATGTTACCGCTTTGCTCAGCCCCTCTTATAGTGTTGTTAGTTGCAGGTGAAGATTGAAGTTTGTTCCTTGTTGGAACATGGAGATCGTTCCTTGTTGGAACATGTTTACTTGTTGGGATATCACAATATCTCTTATTGAATTAATGCATCTATATACTTGGTAAATGGTGGAAGGCTCGGCCTTATGCCTAGTGTTTTGTTCCACTCTTGCCGCCCTAGTTTCCGTCATATCGGTGTTATGTTCCCGGATTTTGCGTTCCTTACGCGGTTGGGTTATAATGGGAACCCCTTGACAGTTCGCCTTGAATAAAACTCCTCCAGCAATGCCCAACCTTGGTTTTACCATTTGCACTAACAACCTACCACCTTCCCTTGGATTCTGCAGACTCAAGGGTCGTCTTTATTTTAACCCCCCCGGGTCAGTGCTTCTCTAAGTGTTGGTCCGAACTAAGCTGCCTGCGGGGCCACCTTGGGGAAACTTGAGGGTTGGTTTTACTCATAGCTAGTCTCATCTGAGTTTGCCCTGAGAACGAGATATGTGCAGCTCCTATCGGGATTTGTCGGCACATTCGGGCGGTGATGCTGGACTTGTTTTACCATTGTCGAAATGTCTTGTAACCGGGATTGCGAGCCTGATCAGGTCTTCCCGCTAGAAGGAATATCCTTCGTTGACCGTGAGAGCTTGTGATGGGCTAAGTTGGGACACCCCTGCAGGGATTTGAACTTTCGGAAGCCGTGCCCGCGGTTATGGGCAGACGGGAATTTGTGAATGTCCGGTTGTAGAAAACCTGAAGTTGATCTTAATTAAAATACATCAACCGCGCGTGTAACCGTGATGGTCTATTTCCAGCGGAGTCCGGGAAGTGAACACGGTGTTGGAGTTATGCTTGACGTAGGTTGTTCTAGGATCACTTCTTGATCATAGTTGTTCGATCGTGCTTTTGCCTTCTCTTCTCGCTCTCTTTTGCGAATAGGTTAGCCACCATATTTGCTAGTCGCTTGCTGCAGCTCCACATCATACCTTGCCTTACCTATAAGCTTAAATAGTCTTGATAGCAAGGGTGTGAGATTGCTGAGTCCCCGTGACTCACAGATACTTCCAAAACCAGCTTGCAGGTGCCGTTGAACCATGCAGATGACGCAACCAAGCTCAAGGAGGAGCTCGATGAAGATCTTGTCCTTTGTGTTGATCCGTTTCCAGTTGATCAGTAGTGGAGCCCAGTTGGGGTCGATCGGGGATCTATGTAGCATTTGGGGTAGTCTTCTTTTATTTTGGTTCCGTAGTCGGACCTTGATTGTATCTGATTGATGTAATGCTTTATTCATGTAATTGTGTGAAGTGGCGAGTGTAAGCCAACTATGTATCTCTTTCCCTTATGTATTACATGGGTTGTGTGAAGATTACCTCACTTGCGACATTGCTTTCAATGCGGTTATGCCTCTAAGTCGTGCTTCGACACGTGGGAGATATAGCATCATCGAGGGTGGTACATTAGTAGTCCTCTTGTCTTTGCACAACAGGATCATCTTCCTCTGAAGAAGAATGTGGAGTACGTGAAGTGACTAGTTCCGATTATGCCAGGATGAAGAAGCCCTGTCTATCTTATCATCAGAAGGAGCAGTTGAAGGATGGTTACATTACTCCCCACAAGACCAAACTAACTTCAGCTTAGAAGGACTGACAAAATCTCCATTTTTTGCTGTGATGCGCGAGTACAATGTTGTTCCAGGATTCTTTCTGGTGAGTTCCATTTTTCTAAAAGTGTGCTCTACATGGACCATGTATGTGCCTATTGAAACTGTCAATTCGTAGTACAGTTTGCTCTATACTAATCACTTTTTTGTATTTGTGCAAACAGGGGTGCTCAGCTTGATTTCAATGGGAACATCACAAAATGTTCATGAATACATCGAATCATTCATTTCCACCACAATAAAGGAGGTGCCGATAAGTTCAAGGCGTTGCAACATATAAGGGCGAAATCATACAAGCTACGTGTGAATTTGGTTGATTTTGGTGGAACTGCACAAAAAGAGTTTATTTAGCACAAGGTGCCATGTCAATGTCCGAACTGATGGCAAACCCTACCCATTCCACAATCATAGGCATTTGATATTTTGGAATGGGACAACCTTGTCAAATTTTGCTCATTGATTTTAGCAAGACATGCGTTTGATATTTTCGAATGGGACGCCCTTTGCTGTCAGCAGCGTCGATCAATTTTTTCTTTATTCTTTAGTTGTGAAGTAAATATTGCCTCTGACATGTGAGTCGCTGAGATGCATAATCATCGATTGTTTTGAATGTTCTCTATGAATTGCCAGTCCCGTGTGTTTGATTGCAATGTACAGAAACGCTAAAAACTCTTTGTACTCCTTCTGTTCCTTTTTACTTCGCACGTTGTGAAAGTGCATACTTTTTATATAAGATTGGTCAAAGTAGAGATACTTTGACTGCAGACAAAACTTGTATGCAGACTAGAAAGGACCGGAGGGAGTACATGTGAAACTGCTGCAAACGAGGTGATCACCCTGGGAATAATGCTAGTATGTATTGTTTTGCATGTTCATCCAATGCCAGTGATATGGGAATTCGAACTAATCGAAATAAATTCATTCATACACGGTCAGATTTCATATAAACATGCCAGATTTCATTACATTTCATACATTCTTCAACTAAAAAGGGGTGCGCTGGAGGTATAATTAATTAACTGAAGCTACCCACCTGTGTCCCGCTGAGCCGAACAGAAGCTTCAGTGACTTAACTGCAGGTGCAGTTGCGTAACTGACATGTGGCATGTTGGGCCCACGTGTCAGTCGGCCAACTGCACCAGCAGTTAAGTAGAAGCAGCGTTATTCTCCAGCAGAACTCCCCGACTCCACGTCGCCGCCAAGAAGCTAACCGGCCGTCAATGGTCAACCCGCCTAGCTTGGCTTCAATAGGAAGGTAGCAGCGGCGTCCTTACTTGGACCCGAGCAGCGGCGACCTACCGTGTTCTACTCTTCCTCGTTTTCTGTGCGGCGCGGCCTCGTTGGCTGCGGGGCAGGGCCTTGGCGGAGCCGGCGATGTCCTCTGTCTCGTTGTCGGTGGGCGGCGCCTCAGCGGAGCGGTGGAAATTCTCCCCCGCGTTGCCGGCAGGGTGGGGCCTCGGCGGAGCCGGCGGTGTCCTTTGCCTCGTTGTTGGTGCCGCGGGGCCTCGGCGGAGCAGGTCCTCGTCGACGTCAGTGGAGCGGGGACTCGTCGGAGCCAGCATTGTCCTCTGCCTCGTCCTCGGTCTCGCCAAACAGCGCCTCGCCCGCTTCATCACCCTCTTTACGGCCGCAGCCTCCGCCACCTGCATGCGGTACCGCCAGCGCTCGAGGCGGCCTTTGCGGGTGGAGCGGTACAAGTCAAGCAGCGCCTCCTGCTCCGCCCGCTCCGGGGCGATCTGCTCCTCCGCCTGCAGGTGCTTCTGGAGGAGATGGTGGTTGTAGGCGGCGTCGGCCTGCGCCTCCCGGAACTGCTCCTGATGCATTTGCCTCACACTGTCCATATATTGGGCACGGGCCTCGCCGATGGTCATGGTGCAATGCACCTGTGAGGATGGCGTGGAGGAGGGGGTTGGCGCCGGATCGTCGACTACCAGGTTCTCCATTGGGATGTCGTCGTCCTCCGGCTGCCTGCCGGCCAGCCGGTCGGCAGCAATGGCTGCCATCTCCTTATGGTCCATCGTTCGCCCGTCCCAAAGAGCGCTGGGGCGCGAGGAAGCCATGGTGGGCAGTAGTGGTGTGGACAAGAGAAAGAAAACGGATGCGGATGACTGCGGCTATGGCCGGGGCAACAGTTTATATAGCAATGGTGGGCGGATAGAGGGACGGACGTGTGGCACCGGAGTAGCTGCCTCGGCAACCGCGTATCATTAATGTGGGAGGCAGATAGACGGATGGACGGCAGTTGTGTCATTTGAAGGCGGAGCAATCGCCTGCACCGGTAAGCGGGGCAGGCGGCGCTCACTGTTTCGGGCGGAAAGCGCACGCGGGCGAGGAGATGACTTTACTTGGAGAGGATGACAATGGGGACCCACCAGATCCATATCCTCACGTATGCAAGTGCCTCCTTATTATATATATGTATAAAACTATACTCCCTCCGTCTAGGTGAATAAGTCGTATTAGAAGGTGCATCACGACCTAGGTGCAAGCAGATTGGTGGAAAAGAAGAATATTTCTCTCTTCTAAACCCAACATTTAATCACAACAATTAAGAGGATGCCTTATTAGCTACCCATGCAGGTCATCGTAATTCATAGCATCAAAGCGCTTTTATTTCTTGCCTAATAACCGCATTGACGTGCTGCATGCATTGGTCCTTGCCCGAGCAAAAAAAAGGGAGGAAAGGGGTTTCCACGGGAGACAACGAGGCAGAGGTGGAAGCGCTCGCTGGAGTAATTTATTTTGCTTCCCCCTGGTTTCATGACATCATGGTCCCACACCATTGTCAACCTATGTAGTAGTCAATAAACGAGAGAATTGCACAAGAAGCGGCCGACAGCTGGGACCAAGCAGCTCGAGCAGTATTTGTGTTTTTGAGGTGTGAGCACTATAGAGTTTTTCGATGTTTAGCCCAGGCATTAATTTTTCTCCTCTGAACAACAACGAAAATATTGCTGCAGGTATTAACTGGGCAGGCTGTGGCCCGTCTAGCCCAGGCCAGATATCCAGCCCAGATATTAATTTTTTTCAAGCTCAAAATGGCTAGCCCAGCTATACTTTTTTTAGGAATACCCAGACAAGGTCAAGTTGTTATTCTCCGCCCCGCTGGGCTGCAAATCTTTCCTAGGAGGGATGCATTAGGCTTAACAAGAAAATGGGCTTTAAGAAATAATAAATGGGTTGTAATTATAAAAACTGGGCGGTAACTATAAAAAAATGCACCAAACACGTGATTACTTTATAAAATATTATTTTTGGATATTGAAAATTTTAATTTCATTAATTGTTGCGAGCGCAATGTTTCGTTGGATTTTTACGTAATATAAATTTATATTGAAATTGTATTTAATTTGACTAGAAATTTCGGGATAAAAATATTTCGGATCCCATCAAAATGTGGGAAATTTTATTGAATTCTGTTTTGAACGGTTGGTTGAAATGGGCTGTACTTTTAACAAACTATAAATGGGCTATAGTAAATTCCATTAGAATTTAAAAATGGGCTACACATTCTTACAAATCTCAAATGGGCTATAAGTTCTCTGCCACACACTTCTGGCCTTACTAAGTTGACGCGTCCCCTAAAAAACAGAGTTGACGCGTATGCAAGGCTTTGTCAACTTATAGTCAACACACGGTTCTAGCAGCAGTGGCCGTTGGATGTCCATCCAACGGATGCCATGCTTCTTCTTCAATCTCGGATATTCTAACTTCACCCGCCCAAAAAATGATTCCTCCCCCTGACATCTGGGGCGCACCGTTTCGGAAGCTGACCTATGGGTCTACTAAGTTGACGTACCAAGGGCTTTGTCAACTTAGTCAATATAAACAATTCTAGTTGCACTGACCGTACGATGTCCATCCAACGGTCGTGGTTCTTCTTCAACCTCTGGTCTTCTTGCTCCAGCCACCCAAAGCAACGCCGGTCGTGCCGCCTGCTCCTGCCTCCTGTGGCCGGCTGTGCTGCCGCGGAGGCCTCACCGCCCACTACTATTCCCACCGCTGGCCAGGCCCTGCAGCGACGGCAGCCTCACACCGCAGCCGAACGAGTGAACCCTCATACTCCTCTCCGCGTGGGCATCCACTGCCGCGTCTTCACCGGCTCCGCGTCGTCCCCTTCCTAGGCCTCGCCGTCGTCCACTACCCTGGTGCTCTCGGCGCGGCGTGGTCAATGTGGTCAAGGAACAACTTCCATCGGACGTGGACTATACGTGGAGAGGCTGACAGCTAGGTCCACTGCGGCAGCAAGGAAGTACCTCCTTATTACACGGAAAATAATGATTCCTCCATCTGACAGCAGGGACCCACCGGACGGGCCACCAGTATTTTGCGAAAAAAATCGTTTCCCCCTGACTGCTGGGACCCACCAGACGGGCCACCGTATTTTGCGAAAAAAAACGTTCCCCCCGCTGTCAGCTCGGACCCATCGGAAGTGCCTCCTCATTACGCACAAAAAAATGAATACTTCCCCGGCTAGCTGGGACCCACCTTGCTGGGAGGCTGACTTGTGGGCCTACTAAGTTGACGGGGACGAAGGGCTTTGTCAACTTAGTCAATATGAACGATTCTAGCTCCAGTGACCGTACGATGTCCATCCAACGGCCGTAGTGCTTCTTCAACCTCTGGTCTTCTTGCTCCAGCCGCCCAAAGCAGCGACGGTCGTGCCGCATGCTCCTGCCTCCCGTGGCCGGCTGTGCTGCCGCAGAGGCCTCACCGCCCCCTACTATTTCCATCGCTGGCCAGGCCCTGCGGCGACGGCAGCCTCACACCACAGCCGAACCACTGAACCCTCATAGTCCTCTCCGCGCGGGCTTCCACTACCACGTCGTCCCCTTCCTAGGCCTCGCCATCGTCCACCGCCGTGGTGCTCTCCGTGCGGTGTGGTCAACATGGTAAAGGAACGACTTCCATCGAAAGAGTACTGTACGTGGAGAGGCTGACAGGTGGGTCCACGGCCACAGCCCAGTTTTTTTGTGATTTGCCAAGTAAGTCGCCTTGCCAGGCCTGTTGGGCTGCCAATCTTTCAAGACGATGAGAGCTTTCATTCGGCTGGCCGAGAAAATGTCCCATCAGTAATGAGAAATGGGTTGTACATTTTTTAAACACATCAAACCGGCAATTAGTTTCAAATATCTTTTTTTAATTTCAAGATTTTAAATTACATTATTTTTTATGCGTGGAGAATTTGTTGGATTTTATATTGATATGCATTTATTTTTAAAATCAGTTTGAATGTGAGTCAAAATTTCGGGATTAAAAACAGTTCGGACCGCACCGAAATATGCAAAATTTCGTATAATTTTTTAACCGTTGCCACAATATGGGCTGTAATGCTAACAAAAAGAATATGGGCTCCAAAAAAACTTAAGAATTAGCAAATGGCTGTACATTATTAGAAATAATGGCAGATGGGTTGTATGCTGTTTTCCACAGATTTGAGCCTTTCCTAAAAAAAGGTTGACGCACAAGCACTAACTGTTGGATGTCCATCCAATGGCCGTAGTGCTTATTCAATCTCTGCTCTTCCTGCTCCAGCCGCTCAAACAAGCGCCAGTGGGACTGCCTGCTCCCTCCTCCTTGCGGCTTGCTGTGCTGCCGCGCAGGCCTCACCGCCCGACCGTACTCCCATCGCTGGCCTAGCCATCCCTCTACTCACCCACACCGGCTGTTATTCTCCGGCGACGGCAGACGAACCAGTAAACCCTCGTATAGTCGTACTCCCCTCCGCGTGGGAAACAACTGCCGACTCTTCCCTGCCTCCGTGTCGTCCCCTTCCTAGGCCTCGCCGTCGTCCACCGCCCTGGTGCTCTCGGCACGGCGTGGTCAACGTGGTCAAGGAACGACTTCCATCGGACGTGGACTGTACGTGGAGAGGCTGACAGCTGGGTCCATGGCCGCAGCAAGGAAGTGCCTCCTTATTATGCGGAAAATAATGATTCCTCCACCTGACAGTTGGGACCCATCGGACGGACCACTGTATTTCGCAAAAAAAATGTTTGCCCCTGACTGCTGGGACCCACCAGCTACATCTTCGCATGCAAGGAAGTGACAGTCGGGACCCACCTGGTCGAAGCGTACGTAGCGTTGTCATTCTGGTCGTGGACGTGTACGTACATATATACTGGTGGATGTAGAGGCGCGCACGTGTCGTAGTAGAGGCGTGTATGTAGCATGTACACATACGTATAGCGGCCAGGGTGCAAGAAAGAAAATATGGCCACGTATGTGTACATACGGGCGGGGTCTCGAACGCCTACTCGCGCATACATACGGCCAGGGCTCGTGTACATGGTTGGGTCAGAACGGAGAAACAACGTCGTCGTCGTGTTCACGGGGAGGCAACGGAATGCGCCGTGTTCATGGGGAGGCAACGGAATGCGTCGTGTTCATGGGGAGGCAACGAAACGCGTGGGAGCCAACCGGCTGGGTCGGAACGAAATGCGTGGCCGTGTTCATCGGGAGGGCTTGGACGGAACAGGCGATGGAAACGAGGCCTGGCGTACCGCAAAACGAAGGAAACGACCTTGTGTACGACCGGCCACGTTCAAAACGGGATCCTGCTCAGCGAGAGGGGTCTGGCGTACCGCAAAACGGAGGAAACGGACCTCCTACGATCGAAACGGGGGTCCTGTTGATCGGGAGGGGTGTGGCGTACCGCAAAACAGAGGAAATGGACTTGTGTTGGAGCGCTACGGTCGAAATGGGGGTCCTGTTCATCGGGAGGGGTGTGGCATACCGCAAAACGAGACACCACGGGATACTATTCAACTCCACCGTCGACCCCCTCCAGCCTCCACGAGCTACTGTTCATCCACCGTCGACCTCCTCCAGCCTCCACCTGCAACTGTTCATCCACAGGCTCCTGTTCATCCAGCCTCCACCGCGTGCTACTCCACGGTCTACTGTTCAACCAGCCCTCTCCATGGGCTCCTGTTCAACCACCCCTCCACGGGCTACTGTTCATCCTGCCCTCCACCGTCTACTGTTCATCCTGCCCTCCACGGGGTGGTCCTGTTCATCCAGCCCTCCACGGGGTCCTATTCATCAAGCCCCAACCGGCTCGATCGATCGGGGTCCTGTTCATCTAGAGGCAACACCACGGGGTCCTG